>NC_041398.2:68087917-68142917 GCF_900747795.2 Erpetoichthys calabaricus
ATATATATATATATACATATATATATATATACATATATATATATTACATATATATATATATACATATATATATATATATACATATATATATATATACTATATATATATATATATATATATATATTATATACTATATATATATATATATATTACTGTATATATACATATCTACTTATTGGCTCCTGTATTTAGGATATGGCAGGTTGGATAATGGATGGATGGACATTTGTATGCATAGCCCTATTTGCCCATTTTTGTTTTTTTTTTTCTTTCTTCAGTAATATTTCAGCAAAACCCGGAGCTTGTCAGTTCAAATCCTGGTACTGACACCACTGTGTGACCCTGAGGAAGTCACTTCACCTGCCTGTGCTGCAAAAAACAAAAGTAATGTAACAAATTGTACTTCAGATGTTGTAAGTTGGTGGAATAAAGACATAAGTCAAATAGATAAATATGTATTATACACATAGGAACTATTCATTTATTTTCAGTTAAGTCATCTGCAGCAAACTTTTATAAATGAGGGTTTCTCCTTTTTCTCCTTTTCTTCATTGACGTTTTCTCTTGGAGAGCTTTTTTCATTTCATTGAAAATGAAAGCAGCAGCTGCCAAAATATGTAGCTTTCTTATTAATTTTTCAACATTGTGTAAAATAAATGTATAAAGTAACATAAAAGGTTTAAATACTGGTTATTCTTTTACACTAAAATATTACTACAGAGATACAAAAAAAAGTAAAATGATATGTTCTTTTTCTTTAAGGAGATTAAATATTACTGAAAAAAGAAAAAAAAAATTAAACAGCCAAATGGGGCTACGCATATGAACTTAAAAGGTTTAAATAAAACAGAAATATATATTTTATTTTTACTTGGTTAACTTGTGGAGGGTGTATCCTGTAGCAAAGCCCTAACTTTTTTCGTGAAAGCCCGTTTCAGTCAATAAGTCTTATGTGTGTGTTTATGTATGTGTGTATATATATGTAGATATGTGTATATGTAGATATGTATATATATGTATATGTATATAAATGTTTATGTGTGTGTGTATATTGTGTATATTATATTATATATATATATATATATATATATATATATATATATATATATATATATATATTATATATATATATTAAAAGACAGCAACACTTATAACAATGACAACACAACTACATTGACAATCATGTTACGTTATTTTTAAAATGTTTCCTTTTTTGTTCATAACCTCTTTAACACACTACTTCTCTGCTGCGAAGCGCGGGTATTTTGCTAGTATATATATATATATATATATATATATATATATATATACACACACACACATACATATACACCCATACATGCAGTTTCAATAACATAGAAATCAATATAAACATTAACATCATTATCATATGAGAATATGAAGTAATATATAAGAAGCACATTTCATATAAATATAAATTATTAAACAGTAAAATCTTCTTCTGTAATTTGCTACCGTGGCAATTTGTGTGTCTGTCCAGGATTTTAAATCACCTGTAGCTCGCAAACCGTTTCACCTATTGACTTGAAATCTGGTACACATATAGTACGTCACGTCTGCTATCCGCTTTATGGGTGATGATTGTATTATTCTTTTTATCTTTATTTTATTTTATTGTAGAATCAACTCCTATCTGCGCACACCAGGGCGGCGTGGGCGGATGCGTATGGTGTATTCACTCCATGTTATCGTGCATTGCGCTGTCACTGGTATTTTGATAAAAGAATTTGAACAAAATATAAGAAGCGTATAAATTATTAAACAGTAAAACATTAACATTTAAGAAGTAAAGTTAGATTAAGTACTACTGCAGTGCCTTCGGTTATACCTCATTTTTTGCTTGCCCATTACATGCTTAAATGTATACATTTTTTTGGTGTAACCTACCCGAGAACACGCGACATATAACCGAGCGTGGGAGAAGCATGGATTTAAACACGCGTTGAGTTCATCTGCTGGTCTCCCTCGTGGAATAACTGGTAATGTTTGACTAAAATCTACAGCGAGTAAAACGACATTACCTCCATTTTTTTTTTTACGATCTCTTGAGATGTTGCTTTTTTCGGTTCAAGGCTTCATAAGCTCTTTTATGTTGTATGGTGTACTTATCCCAAACCATCATCTTTGAATGTTGCAAGACTTTCGCCTTGTATGTAGATCGGGGTAATTACATTCATTGCATTCCTAGTCTGAATCACAATCTGATTGTATGGGTGGTTACCTGGCACTGTAGGGTTGCCACCCGTCCTTTAAAATACGGAATCGTGCCGCATTTGAGAATGAAATTGCGCGTCCCGTTTTGAATCAATACTGGACGGGATTTGTCCCGTATTTTTTTTATCATTTTTTTTAAAGCAGCGTCTCATGCAAATCATCCCACACGCATTTTATGAAGATGCCTCCTTTCCTACTTTTGACTGGGTAATACTTGATGTCATCGTTAGTTTGATTGGTCTTTTTAACTGTCCAGTGAGGAGGGCGTGTCTTTTAAGTAGAGTCTGCAAAGTGTTGGCACTGAGATGTGGCGTCAGCGCCAGAGTTGAAGCCCCTAATGTTGCGGTCAGCAAGTCGGCTAACATCCGCCACGTGCCGTCTTTCAGTTGCGAGAAGCAGATCATAGAATGGTTGAAACTGTTGCCCCTAACGTTGCGCCACGGCGTGTGGTTCGTTTATACCTCGTGTCTTCTCATTAAACTTTTATCTCGCGAATATGTTATTGCAATCCGCAGCGGGAACGTTTCTATAAACTTAATTTAAACTTACGTTTTACACCGTGCTTTGTTTCCCTTATGAACATGCTTGTATGCTTCACTCGCTCCCTTCTCAATTGTTTAATTAATTTTTTGCTCTTTGCTGTTTGCGGCTCTTCCGTCATTTCCCCCTACTTCGTTCTTTTATCTCGCGAATATGTTATTGCAATCCTTAACGGGAGCGTTTCATTAAACTGATTGAAAATAGTTTTGCATTTACCTTTTTAGTAAAAGGCGAGCTTTTAAGCCTGAGAAATCACCCCGTAAATGCACACGTTTAATTGCACGTGTTAATATGTATGCTTACACAGTATTAAAAGACAGTCAAAAATTAACGTCATTTACCTTCGTTCCCGCGTTTGACTCGTGCTGTAAATCTCTTCCTTGTTTTTAGTTCACGTGATTACGTAGGAGGCGTGATGACGCGATACGTGACTCCGCCTCCTCCATTACAGTGTATGGACAAAAAATATGTTCCAGTTATGACCATTACGCGTAGAATTTCGAAATAAAACCTGCCTAACTTTTGTAAGTAAGCTGTAAGGAATGAGCCTGCCAAATTTCAGCCTTCCACCTACACGGGAAGTTCGAGAATTAGTGATGAGTGAGTCAGTCAGTCAGTCAGTCAGTGAGTCAGTGAGGGCTTTGCCTTTTATTAATATGTATAGATTATAAGTTAAAATGAAGAATGTATATTGAATGGAATCTGTTCTTGCCATGGTGTCAAATGGGTATTGAGTGCCATGAAATTTCACAGGTATTGGTAATGACTACAAAAATTCTGGTACAGTGATCCCTCGCTATATCGCGCTTCGCCTTTCACGGCTTCACTCCATCGCGGATTTTATATGTAAGCATATTTAAATATATATCGCGGATTTTTTGCTGGTTCGCGGATTTCTGCGGACAATGGGTCTTTTAATTTCTGGTACATGCTTCCTCAGTTGGTTTGCCCAGTTGATTTCATACAAGGGATGCTATTGGCAGATGGCTGAGAAGCTAGATTGCTTACTTTTCTCTCTGTCTTGCGCTGACTTTCTCTGATCCTGACGTATGGGGATTGAGCAGGGGGGCTGTTCGCACACCTAGACAATACGGACGCTCGTTTAAAAATGCTGAAAGGTTATCTTCACGTTGCTATCTTTTGTGCAGCTGCTTCCTGAAACAACATGCTGCACGGTGCTTCGCATACTTAAAAGCTCGAAGGGCACGTATTGATTTTTGACTGAAAAATAAACTCTGCTTATCTCTCTCTCTCTCTCCCTGCTCCTGACGGAGGGGGTGTGAGCTGCCGCCTTCAATAGCTTTGTGCCGCGGTGCTTCGCATACTTAAAAGCCAAACAGCCCTATTGATTTGTTTGCTAGAGATTGTTTTCTCTATCTATGTGACATTCTGTGCTCCTGACGCGCACTCCTTTGAAGAGGAAGATATGTTTGCATTCTTTTAATTGTGAGACAGAACTGTCATCTCTGTCTTGTCATGGAGCACAGTTTAAACTTTTGAAAAAGAGACAAATGTTTGTTTGCAGTGTTTGAATAACGTTCCTGTCTCTCTACAACCTCCTGTGTTTCTGCGCAAATCTGTGACCCAAGCATGACAATATAAAAATAACCATATAAACATATGGTTTCTATTTCACAGATTTTCTTATTTCGCGGGTGGCTCTGGATTGCAACCCCCGCGATGGAGGAGGGATTACTGTATTATGAGATCCTTTCTGAAGAATGCACTTTCTAAAATCTGCTTATGGAAAGAGATTATTTTGAATTGACACCTGGCTTAGCTTTTTAGGTAAGTGGTTGCCTTCTCTACCTTTCATGATCAAACCAACCATGAACATTTCTGATTAGGCAGATTTTACGAAATTCTGCAGGATAGCTTTTATTTTTTAACAAAATTCTGCAGATTAGCAGTCTGGACCTTTAGCTTTCCCAATTTGTTAAGACAGAACTATTTAAAGCTTTGAGACCCTTAAAAGTTTGTCCATTTTGATGCATGACAAGAATTGAGGTACTTTAATTTATAAAAAAAATGGTTTAGTAATTGGAATATGAGCAAAATAATGTAATGTGCTGAGAGTTTACCACATGACCAGTCAAACTCATGCTTACTTCCAAAAAAAAATGTAGGTTTCCCACAGGTCTGCTGCCTTCAGTAATATTTTGACATTACTCTTTTCTGATGTCAACTGGTCATATGTTCACTTAGCTTTATTTCTCCTGCATTAATTAAATTTAGGGAAAAATAAGAATGCACGCAATGTATGTTCAAATTAGCAATGTGTTTTTAGGTTACCTGGAATATCTGAAACACAACCCAACTACTAAGGTCAAGAATCTTTTGGTGGTTGCAATTCAATCTCTATAGATTATAAATCATTGTTTTTTGCTTGTTTGACAGACTATTTTATTCTTTTTGGTAAATACTGTTTTAATGTACTTTTTTATTTACTGAAAAAATAAAAATTCTCAAAAAGCTTGTCTGTGTGCATGCATGTGTGTTCTTCATCTACCTAATCGTGAACACACCAAAAGAATCTCAAAATCTGAAATGCAGGATAAAATTAACATCACCATCAATTAGCATTATTTAAGCTTCCAGCTAACTGAATGTAAAATTTCCAATGCTACTAAACTTTAACCTATGCATAAGCATAAGATAATCCCATAGAATAGTGCAACAGCAACAGTATGTACCTTATCATCAGCAAACCTAAGGATTTCACTGGGGACTTCAAGAGAACTAACCATTAATTTGATGGTGGCTTTGCAAAATCCAGTTTTAAGGATTAATCTATAACCTGGATATTATTAGGCAAATAAAGGAAAATAAAGAAAAATAAGGTTGAAACTATGGCTCCAGGAAAATCACCTACATAGATTTATTTTATTTTTTTTTTTTAATTAAAATGATGAAAACTATTGCTTTCTACAGCATTAGTATGCATCTAGAATATGCTGGCTAGGCATGCTTCCTAATGTTGTTTCAAATTGCAAGAATGACTGAAAAGAACTAAAAAAAAAAAAAAAAAAAAAATGACATGAACTTCACACCAGCAATTCAGATAATCTATGTATTTTTTACCATGCCTGGATTTCAATATATGCAAAATAAATAAATAAATAATGCCCCATCTATAAAGTCAATATTGCATTCACAACTATATTTGTACCTTGGTTTGTTACGAAAAATTCCCTCATTAACAAGCAGATATAGTGCATTTTCCCTACTTGTACATCTTACTATGTAACAGATACTAATCCATGGTTGTAACAGAGGCTGTCATTAATATTTGAGAAAGCATCAAACATTCACAAAATAATCTTATTCAGTTCTTCAAGGACAGATGCCTGTTCTAGAAACATTAGACTGAAGGCAAAAAGAGGGCTCCAATAAATCACAGAGCCCACTTACTCAAAAACCAATGCTCTCTTACTCTGGATCAATTTGGAATTGCTAATTAACCTAATCTGCGCAACTTTAGGAGATGTGTGAGGAAAACTTAAGTATACGGAGGAAATCTCATGTAGACACAACAAGAATGTACAAACTCCACATTGACAATAATCACGCACAGGATTCAAACCCAGGTCTATGGACATAAGAAGCAGCAGTGTTCAAAGCTGCTTAATTAAGAAATGCCAATTCTGGCAAGTGCCACAAATATTTTCTGGACACTGGATTTAGTTTTACACATTCAAAGAAATGTTTAAACTCATAAAACACATTGCACTCAACAAATAAAACAGCTTGTAAAAGTAAATAAATAAATACCTGTCTTCGCTCCCTCCGGGAGAGAATATGTCCATTGAGGATTCCCCATAGCATACGGCCTGCTATCTTTGTATCAATCCATAGCAATCGAAATCCATGGTAATAGTGCTTTACTTCATCTACTACTCTTTGTGTTATTGTCTTTCTAACAGGTTCTACATCAACAGTAGGGCTGTATACTGGACCTCCCTCTTCTAGTTTCTTGTTTTTGTCCTTAAGAGATTTCAAAGATTTCTCCACTTTGGAATCATCGTATAAATTATTAGTGGAATGCCACCACCTTACTGGACCATGCCAGGGTCCTACAACTCCTAGGGAAGCCACAGGGCTCAATAAATACGAGCCATCCAACACTCCATTGTAGCATCTGATTCTCCCCCTTGTCCAGTTGCAATAACTGGAGCTATGGCCAACACTTAGTGGCAAAAAAACACTGCCATTTCTGATGGTTACATTCCTAAAAACAAATGACAAGAAAAAAAATGTATATAAACTGGATCAAAATAACAAATTAGCATAACACTTCACTTACTTAAGAATCAAATATATATTTAATAGATATATTTCACTCTGTTTGTATTTTGCAACTTAAAATATTTTTGGGTTTCTCCATTAATGCTATCTTATACCGTTTATCTTGGAACATTCACCTTGTGGTGCTGTACTTCATAAATATCAATGAATGACTTGCACCTACTGTTGTAAAGTTTGGAATCACCCAGGAATTTTCACATTTGATAGAAATTGAAACTTTTTTTTTTTTTAAATCAAGGTACCATTAAATTGATTTAAAAATAAAGCCAAGAAATTATTAATGTTAAAAATTTTCATACTAAAATTATTGTAGAATAATGTACTATTCTCATAGGACAACAAGACTTGCAGTGCATCCGGAAAGTATTCACAGCGCATCACTTTTTCCACATTTTGTTATGTTCCAGCCTTATTCCAAAATGGATTAATTTTTTTCCTCAGAATTCTACACACAACACCCCAGAATGACAACGTGAAAAAAGTTTACTTGAGGTTTTTACAAATTTATTAAAAATAAAAAAAACTGAGAAATTACATGTACATTAAAGTATTCACAGCCTTTGCCATGAAGCTCAAAATTGAGCTCAGATGCATCCTGTTTCCCCTGATCATCCTTGAGATGTTTCTGCAGCTTAATTGGAGTCCACCTGTGGTAAATTCAGTTGATTGGACATGATTTGGAAAGGCACACACCTGTCTATATAAGGTCCCACAGTTGACAGTTCATGTCAGAGCACAAACCAAGCATGAAGTCAAAGGAATTGTCTGTAGACCTCTGAGACAGGATTGTCTCGAGGCACAAATCTGGGGAAGGTTACAGAAAAATTTCTGCTGCTTTGAAGGTCCCAATGAGCACAGTGGTCTCCATCATCAGTAAGTGGAAGAAATTCGAAACCACCAGGACTCTTCCTAGAGCTGGCCGGCCATCTAAACTGAGCGATCGGGGGAGAAGGGCCTTAGTCAGGGAGGTGACCAAGAACCCGATGGTCACTCTGTCAGAGCTCCAGAGGTCCTCTGTGGAGAGAGAAGAACCTTCCAGAAGGACAACCATCTCTGCAGCAATCCACCAATCAGACCTGTATGGTAGAGTGGCCAGACGGAAGGCACTACTTAGTAAAAGCACATGGCAGCCCACCTGGAGTTTGCCAAAAGGCACCTTGAAGGACTCTCAGACCATGAGAAAGAAAATTCTCTGGTTTGATGAGACAAAGATTGAACTCTTTGGTGTGAATGCCAGGCGTCACGTTTGGAGGAAACCAGGCACCGCTCATCACCAGGCCAATACCATCCCTACAGTGAAGCATGGTGGTGGCAGCATCATGCTGTGGGGATGTTTTTCAGCGGCAGGAACTGGTTGACTAGTCAGGATAAAGGGAAAGATGACTGCAGCAATGTACAGAGACATCCTGGATGAAAACCTGCTCCACAGCGCTCCTGACCTCAGACTGGGGCGACGGTTCATCTTTCAGCAGGACAATGACCCTAAGCACACAGCCAATATATCAAAGGAGTGGCTTCAGGACAACTCTGTGAATGTCCTTGAGTGGCCCAGTCAGAGCTCAGACTTGAATCCGATTGAACATCTCTGGAGAGATCTTAAAATGGCTGTGCACCGACGCTTCCCATCCAACCTGATGGAGCTTGAGCGGTGCTGCAAAAAGGAATGGGCAAAACTGGCCAAGGATAGGTGTGCCAAGCTTGTGGCATCATATTCAAAAAGACTTGAGGCTGCAATTGCTGCTAAAGGTGCATCGACAAAGTATTGAGCAAAGGCTGTGAATACTTATGTACATGTGATTTCTCAGTTTATTTTTAATAAATTTGAAAAAATCTCAAGTAAACTATTTTCACGTTGTCATTATGGGGTGTTGTGTGTAGAATTCTGAGGAAAAAAAAATGAATTTAATCCATTTTGGAATAAGGCTGTAACATAACAAAATGTGGAAAAAGTGATGTGCTGTGAATACTTTCCAGATGCATTGTAACTTCCAGCAGCCATTACTCTAGAGGCCTAATGGTAAACTCATAGATCATTCTTAATCATGTTTAAACACTAATAGGTTGTAGAAGAAAATATCTGCAATTAGGTTAGCACAGCTGAAACTTATGATTCTGTTCAATAAACCAAGCAGACTGTCTTTCCTTGGGTGGCAAGGTACCTGTATTCCTAAAGTTCACTACTGGGTTTCAAAGATGGCCCAAACGAAAACAGCTGTCACAAGAATATCATCACTCTATTGCTATTTTGCGAAATGAAGTTTATTTATTTCATGCAACAGATTGACAAGAAACAGAATATTACATACAAACTAACTACTCTCAAGAGAACAGAATAAATTGGATCAAAAAAGATAGAAAAGAAGTGGAAAGCTGCTACTTGAAATAATACACACGAAATACTAGTGTCTTCTGCCTACAGTGAAAAGTACATTTCAAAATGTGCAAAAGAACACAGACCTTGAATGGGGATTTCTCAGCAATTCAAAAATTTTGTATATTTTAACCTTTTCCCCCCCCCCCCCAGTTTCAAATATGTCTTTTTCTTTAAAGGGCTGCCTATAAGGCCAGCATCTCAAGAATTGTCTTTTCACTGTTGCAGATGGGGATGCTCCAATCAGGTTTTTTAAAAACCAAAACCGACTAGATCGGCCTATTTCGATACACATTTTATCCCTTAAAAAAAGTTTTTACCCTAAGCTGCTGCATAATCAGATGCATAGAAGCCTTATGTCCTACATTAAAAGTGTTAATTTTGGAATTAGAATTTGAATTAAGCTAGAGACCACAGGTGTTAACAGTTCATTTTATATTAACAAAATGAAATTCTGTAGTCATTTTTCAGTGACCATAAAAATATATATAAAAAAAAAATTAACTTTAAAAATTTTTTTATTTAATTAATTTGCTGTTATGCTAACAACCACACTGTTTACTAAGCAGCAATTTCACATTCTTCTTTTATCTTTTCTTCTTCCAATTAAAAATGTAAGCTAATGCACTTAACACAAGCTTGCTCTTTTTTGTTTTAACTCAGGGACAAAAAATCTGAATACATTAAAGTACAAAGGCATGCAAAATTATCCAGTCCCCTTGAAAGTGATCATAATTTTCTGCATGACAAATATTTATCTATTCAGTATTTTTAATGTGAACTTTTATGCTGTAATAATACATTTCCAAAGTCAAAATAAACCATTTTCTGTAGATATTTAATAGTTTTTGCTGAAGTATTTTTAAAGCTCTGTGCTCAGAAAGCTCCAGTTTTACACAAATGACAAATTAATCACAAATAACACAAAAGTGACAGTAATTTGACCATAATTAAGCATAATTGGGTATTGAGTCATTTAGATCACTCTAGATATAAAAAATCACCTTTTGTAAGGGCCATAGTCTTTGTTGGACAATCACTTCACAATTAAGACAAATAAGCATTCTGCTGATGTGAGAAACAAAGTCACTGAAATGCACAAGGCAGGAAATGGCTACAAAAAATATTGAACAGTTTGAATGTCCCATTAAAATTGAACACTGTTGGATTCATCATCAGAAAGTGGAAGGTTCATCACAGCACCCAGACTCCTACTAGAACAGGCCGTCCCTCAAAACTAAACATCGGAGAAAGAAGTCTACTGGTGAGAGAGGCTACAAAAAATCCAACCGTCACTCTCAAAAGTCTGCAATCCTCTTTGTCTGAAACTGGAGTGAAAGTGCATGGGTCCACAATTTTAAGAGATCTACATAAAACCAGCTTCTACAGGAGCATAACAAAAAGCCATTCCTTAAAAAGGTCCACATAAAAGCACATATGGCAATTGCTTCCAAGTATGAGAAGGACCCAGTTAAGATGTGGGAGAAGGCTTTATGGTCAGATGTGACCAAAATGGACCTTTTTGGGCAGACTTCAGAGAGGACTGCCCAGGCCTCAAAAAACACCATACCTATGGTGAAATATGGTGGTAGCAGCATCATGCTATGGGGATGCTTTTCATGTGATGGGACTGGGATTCTTGTCAAAGGTAAAGGGACAAAGGGTGGACACAAATATCACACAATACTGCAGGAGAACTTGTTCTAGTCTGCTATGAACCTACAGCTCAGGAGAAGATTACTCTTTCAACATGACAAATGACCCTAAGCATAAGCCCAAAGTGACACTACAATGGCTCAAAAACAGATAAGTGAATGTTTTGGAATGGCCCAGTCAAAGCCCTGATCTAAACCCTATTGAGAATCCATGGCACTATTTGAAAACTGGGTGCCATCCCACCAACTTAGAGGGTCTCTATAAATTCCGCCAAGAACAATAGGGAAGAATCACTCCTGAACAATGTGCAAAACTAGTACAAACATAACCCCAAAAAATTAAGATTGCTTTTGCAGCAAAAGGATTCTTGACAAAGTATTAATGTGTAGGGTTTGAATAATTAAGGAAACACACTAACTTTTGAGTTCTTCTTCTTCAAGGGTGCATGATGTTTGAAAGACCCAAAACTCCCGATAACCCTGGATAACATTGTTGGATGATGTGCCCAAATACTGAATGGAGAAATATGTTGACAAATATGGACAAATCTGTCATGCAAAAAATTATAACGACTTTCAAGGGGATTAAATACTTTTGCATACCACTGTACCTTTTCTTGCCATTTATGTTTTTCTCTGTATTACTCCACTTTCTTTAATGTAAAAGCTAATCATTACTAATAGGTTTTGTGACCAGCCAACTTACTGATCACTTACTGACACTTTTGTGTTTAAAATCATCCTATTGATCAGAGCATCCCTATTTGAAGATGAGTAATAGCTGCTGAAATAAGGCTTTGTGGTCATATGTGAATAATAAACTATAAATCCGTCATTTCAAACAGTAATAGCCATTTCCAATATTAGTAATGTCTTGGCTCTATTTTTATATCAATTTAATAATATCTTTTGACAATGCACTGTATCAGCGCGTACTCCCAACCTCTTTTTCAGCAATCCATTTAAATTTACAAAATCTTTATTTGCACACCAAAAGAGTGGAAAGCTGACAGTGTCTTAAAGAGGAATTACAGAGAGGCACTCACCGTGAATGTATACCGATAAGGAAAAGCCGGGAAAGATGAGTCTGCCACTGGATATTCCTTTGGTAGGGTATGTGGTAAAGGACATGGACACTAATCCATAGTGAAAAGTATCAAGAGCTGTGTAGCAAGCTGGGGCCGGGTAAGCTCCAGGACCCTATTGAGTTTTTTTAAATATTACAAAGCGTACAAGAAGGTCCCAGAGGTGTTGAGATACTTGTGGAACTTACTGAGGGTGTGTTCAGGAGTTAATTATAAACGATTTTTAATGACATAAAAATGTGTTTCAGTACAAAAGACCTGATAATGGACTGGCAGCAATTGGAAGTCAGCATTATAGCTGGGTGTTTGGAATTTATTATCAGGGCTTTGAAATGGGTGGAGGGAGGAGAAAAGCAGGAGAGTGGCCTCTGGCTACCACCTGTTCAGGCATACATGGATGATTTGACAATGATTACAACTACTGCGGCATCTACAAAAGAGATTACTTGGAAAAAATCAATGACACTTTAAAATGGATTATAATTAAAGTTAAGCTCAATAAGTGTGAAGTATCTTGATTATTAAGGGCAAGATAGAAGACATTTCAACTAGATGAGGAAGAGGCAGTTAAAAGCCTTGGCAGGTGGTATAATGTCACATTAAGTGATAGGCAGCTGGTTGAAGATACAAAACAATAAATCATTAATGGAATGAAAAGAATCAATGAATGTGGCCTGCCAGGAAAATTTAAAGTGTGGTGTGCACATTTTGGGTTATTTCCATGGATAATGTGGCCCCAATAGTTTATGATATTTGTCAAGTGGAGAGAGTTGAAAGAATGATCAGTGCATATATAAGAAAATAGCTGGAAGATCTCAGATGTCTAAGCACAAATGCCTGTTATGGCAAGGGACTCTTGGAATTACCAATACCGAGCTTGGTGGAGGAGTTCAAATGCGCAAAAGCAAGACTGCACTTAACATGGTCTCATTTACAAGATGTGGTAAGAAGGCCAAAATCTCAACTCAAGCCAGATGCAAATGGGGCCCAAAGGCAATGGTAAAGCAAGCTGAAGTGGTTTGTGTCTTAAGGAGGTAATGGGGAATGTACAATACAGCAGGGCAGGGTTTATTTGCCAAGTTAAGAAGGTGGTGGAGGAAATAAGGCATCAGGAGGAGGTAGGCAGAAGTGCTATCACAGCTTCTCAAAGAAAACAAGGTCAGTAGTTAAATTGGGAAAGACTGGAGAAGAGAAGACTGAAATGGAGGGAATTATGGGAAATGTAATCAGATAGGGTAAGGTTCCTTATTGGAGGTATTTATGATATGCTCCCATCTCCAACAAATATAATGGTATGGACAGGAGCTCACCCGAAGTGTGCGTTGTAGGCAGGGACTGTGTCATTGCAGCATAGTCTATCTGGCTATAAGGTTAGTTTGGGCCAAGAAAGATATACATGGAGGCATAATTAAGTGTTATGTGTTGCTGCAGCATTGGAAGAAAAAAGAATGGGAGTAAATTCAGCAAAGGAGGGAAATTAGATCAAGCAAGTATTTCTCAATGAGGGGGAGAACAAAGGCCCAATAAGTATAATTAAAAAAAGAGAGGGTCAGTTAAACATAAAATGACTGGGAGCCAAATGTAGACCTCAATACAAGATTAGTTGTACCAAAGGGGATAACTACAAGTAGCTTGCAGCCAAACATGGTGTTATGGTCAGAAAACAGATGTGTAGTGTACTTCATTGAATTAACGGTGACATGGGAAGGGTGTGTTGAAGAAGCTTATGAGAGAAAGAAAGCGAAATATGCTGATTTGGCAGCTGACACCACCCGGAGAGGTTGGACTCTGCACATGTGGGCAATTGAGATAAGCTGCGGCAGATTTGTAGCTAAATCAGTAACAGGACTATTAAGATAGTTTGGTTTTTCAACTTAGCAAATCAGGCAAGTACTTAAATTGGTTAGCGTGGAGGAGGAAGCAAGTCGGTGGGTATGGTTAAGGCAACATAATAATATAGAGTGGGGAAAAGACTAAAGTTTTTAAAGTTTAAGTTGTTTTTAAAGTGCTTTATAAATAAATTAAATAGAGTGGGGGAAAAGACAGCTAATCTTTCATTTTGTACAGTGGTATGTTTTTATTTGTGTTTTTAACTGTTCTTTTAAAATTGTTGTGAGTTATAGTATATTCATTTTAGTGCTTTTAATTGTACTTTTAAGTTTGTATTAGTGAGGTGTTATTGCACAAATGATACTGTGCTATGGACAGGGTGTGGACTGAAGTTTTAGGATTTCATGACTTTTAAGATTTTAATGATGTTTTACTTAAGTTTAGATGGGGTACGTATGACCGAGTGGTTTTAAGTAGGTGATTTAGGCAAGAAATTCTGAGCCTGTCTAGCACGTTTTTAAATGAAAAGCTTTTATTCACTGGCCAAGCAAACAATTTTAAAAAGTAGAAACACGTTACCACGACTGTTTGCAATTACTTCTGTTTTTGCACCATCTTCACAAAAATGCTTAAACTTTTAATATGGTCTCCAATTAAAATGATGCAGAGTTTGAGCTTTTTTGTGTTGACTTAATTCCCATTGTTTTCACACCTGCAATGTCAATTATAAAAAAAAAAAAAAAAAAAGACTGGAAAATTAGTGTCTGTAAAAAGGGGATAAACCAGAATATCTGCTGGATACAAGGTGTCCTTTGACATTTCACCTCTGCGGTTTATCACAGTGAGTCCCATTTCAATATATTTTAAAGTTAAAAAAAAAATGATGTCTATAAAAATGTGTGTAATGCGCCAGAAAGGTGTTGCACTTCCACATTAACCAAGGCCTATATATGTGACTTGGTTCTCACTGATTACTTTTAGAGAATTTCTGCCTATCTCAATTAAATGCTTGCAACAAACAACAGTGACCATGCAAAAAAGTGTACACACTAAGGAATAAAATGTGGAAAACTGTAATACTATAAGACCCTGACAGTTCCAAAGGGAAAAGTTTTCCATAGCACATGTTAGGATGTTGAGGCATATATTCTTAGTTTTACCCAGTTTCTTACCTAAAGCAAAACCTTACAATTTTTACTTTCAACATACATCATACAACACTAATTCCAAAAAAGTTGGGACGCTGTGTAAACTATAAATAAAAACAGAATGCAATGATCTGCAAATCTCATAAACCCGTATTTTATTCACAATAGAATACAGAAAACATTAAATGTTGAACAGGAGACATTTTACTATTACATGAAAAATATTAGCCCATTTTGAATTTGATGCTATCAACACGATGGGCCAGGGGAAACAAAAGGCTGGAAAAGTAAGTGAGCACTTAACATGATTGGGTATAAAAAGAGCATCTTAAAGATGAGAGTCTCTCAGAAGTAAAGATGAGCAGTGGTTCACCAATCTGCAAAAAACTGTCTATAAATTGTGGAACAATTTCAGAATAATGTTCTGCAACGTTAAAATTGCAAACACTTTGAATATCTCATCATCTACTGTGCATAATATCATCAAAAGATTACAGAATCTGGAGAAATCTGTTTGGAAGGGATATGGCCAAAAATTAATATCAGATGCCCATGACCTTCCTTCTCGCCTTCAGGTAGCACTGCAATAAAAGCACGAATGATTCTGTCATGGATCTCTGCATGGACTCAGGAACACTTCCAAAAATCATTATCTGTAAACATAGTTCACCGTGCCATCCACAAATGCAGGTTAAAGCTCTATCATGCAAAGAAGAAGCCATTTGTGAACATGATCGAGAAATGCCACCATCTTCTCTGGGCCAAAACTCATTTAAAATGGACTGAGGCAAAGTGGAAAACTGTTCTGTGGTCAGACGAATCAAAATTTGAAATTCATCTTGGAAAAAACAGACACTGTGTCCTCCAGACTAAATAGGAGAGGGACCACAAGGCTTGTTATCAGTGCTCAGTTCAAAATCATGCATCTCTGGTGGTATGGAGGTGCACTAGTGCCTATTCAACTGGCAGCTTGCACATCTAGAAAGGCACTATCAATGCTGAAATTTATACATGGATTTTAGAGCAACCATATAGACGGCGTCTTTTTCAGGTAAGGCCTTGCATATTTCAACAAGACAATGCTAAACCACATACTGCATCTATTACAACAGCATGGCTCTGTAGTAGAAAAGTCCAGGTGCTGAACTAGCCTGTTTGTAGTCCAGACCTTTCAACAATTGAAAGCATTTGGCACATCATGAAATGACAAATATGACAAAGATGACCCAAGACTGTTGAGTAGCTAGAATCCTATATCAGACAAGAACGGGACAACATTCCTCTCTGAAACGTCCAACAACTGGTCACTCCTCAGTTTCCAGAGGATTGTGGACTGTTGTTAAAAGAACAGGGAATGCTACACAGTGGTAAACATGGCCCTGTCCCAACTATTTTGAGAAATGTTGCTGCCAACAAATTCAAAATGACTTTGTTAATTTTCTTAAAATGGTACATTTTCTCATTTTAAAACATTTGACATGTTTTCTATGTTCTACTGTGACTAAAATATGGGTTTATGAGATTTGTAAATCATTGCATTGTGGTTTTATTTACATTTTACACAGTGTCCCATCTTTTTTGGAATTGGGGTTGCATTTTTTCTAGCACATATGGTTATAAACACCTAAATTAGTACGGATTAGATTGATCTTTTTAAATTATTTGTCAACGTGATACATACTGCAAACTTACAAGGTAAATAGATGCCTGAATTTTAAATTACCATCATGACAGTCTCAATTTTGTGGATTGTTTTAATCCTGGCAGTTAGCCCTTGATCAACTTAGATAGAACCTATAAATCATACACATCTTCAGACAATATATATCTAAAGATCATTGAGCCACACAATTCTCTCCAAGTCTTAAAAAGAAAGTAAAATGAAGTAAAGTGTTTATCATATGACATTGGCAACCTTTGTTCCTACCTGTGACTCCCAAATCGAAGAGCTGTGCAGCTAAAACAAGTAGAACATCTTAGTTTGACTGCAAAAGACAAAAGATGGAAAGAAAAAAAAAGTATAAATACATCATTTACAAAAAGCAGTACATAGGAAGGTAAACTTTCACAGGTATCTCTAAAAGAAAGCTATATGAAATTAGCTCTGAATTAGACTAAGTGCTTTCAAAAGCCTGATGGATTTAAAGATGGATTTCTGGATCTGCTGAAAAGAAACAAGTCAGAAACCAAAAGTGATTTCAACCACTGAGTGAATAAGCAAAGCTGTTAGGAGTTAAAATCAATTTAACTTCCAGCTGGAATGTAGAGTTATTTGCATGTTAAGAGTTGGAAATTTAACAAATCATTAAAAATTGTGTATTACTTATACAATTGTTTAAATAAAAACATCTAAAAAAAAAAAACACCTTTGCTCTTTACTTAATAAACTCTTGATATTTTTGGAAACAGAATTGTGGAGATGAGAAATAACAAATGCATTTTTCAGGGATTCGAGTTTGAAAGTATTTTCTGTTTTTAAAAATCCAATTAGTCCATGGAGCAACTGATCAAATATTTAATTATCAAAACTATTTTATTCCTGTATTTAATTAAAAAGAAAAAGCAGTGGGGAAAAAAGTATACATACAAGTGAAGTTAATTAATCTTGTTCCATCCCCAGATACAAGTGTTGCTAGATCTTGTATCCTCACAGGTAAAAAAAGAACCTACCCTCGTCATGTTTCCAGTCCTCTAACATGTGGTATTCACATACACTTATGCAAAAAACAGATTTTAGTGATACCAAATAACTAAACCTCAATATCTTTGGGATGTGTGAGGAAAACTGGATTAACCTTGTGAAAAACAAAGCTCATGCAAACAATGGTAAATATAAAATCCACATAGTAAGAGATCAGACTGGCATTTGAATCCAGTCTCAAACAGCCATGAAGCAGCACTACTAAATACTGGACTGCTAATTTAAACATTTTACACTAGAAATATCAAATATTGAAATGGGGAAGAAAAATTTATAATTATTTTTGTATATAAAAGTATTATTTAAAATCAAAAGATGAAAAGATCAATACATAAAAATCACATCAACTTCTACTTCTGCATGCTTCTTTAAATTCATGTCAAACCACAGTAAATTTTTTAAACTCCTTTTCAGGACACTGGGGCATTACTTATTATGGCTCCGTTCACAAGGTTACTTTGCATCTGGTAACCAACACAGCCAGGATGGCCTCTGGCTCTCAACTATGTGTCTTTTTGGACATTTTTTTTTTTCCAGTAACAAACATTTTATTTTTGTAAAATGAATTAGCTAATATTATTTACAGTAAATTCATATGCTCCACATAGTTTTAAAACACACAGTAAATTTGATAATCCATGCTATACTGCTTTAACCTAATGAATTCATTATTTTAGACACAGACTTGCTCAAGTCTTCAAACTGGCAATCACTTTTAAATAAATGACTGTCAAGAGTCTACTGGACAGCTACTATACCAAACTAAACTTAAAATTCCTTAAACCCATCAAAAAGAAATGTTAAGGGGAAAAAACACTGTAAACTCATATTATACATGCCACGTGTACATCATGGTATGAATAAAGAAAATTTACAGAAAGTTTCCAGAAATTAGAAGACCACAAAAATCAGAGTGAGCAGCTGGATTTTACTTTAACCATTTCAGCAAAAACAGACTTTTGTTGCCATGACCCTTTGCAATTTAACATCATTCATGTACAAAAAATGCCTTCTGCTTTCTATTGACTGAGTATTTTTCCAGAAAGACCTCCTAATTGCAGAAGTTACATCTGTGACATGTACGGATGAAAAAGGGAGGAAAAACATGGTGAAAGTAACAGCATTAAAATATATGAACAGGGTTAATAGCCAACACTGTGATTATCAAAATCCTGGACTTCTGTACTGAAATGTTAGCATCTTGTGATTAAAAGTCAAAAAATCCAGATTTTGTTTTTCCACCTTTAATTAACTTTTTATATGTCTTAAGTATGGCTGGTTACAAGAGAAATAATTTTTAGGAAACATACTTAAAATTCTATTGATGAAAAAAAATAAGAATGATGTAGCAGAATTCTAAAGGCATGACATACATCATAGAGACACTGTTAAGATTAAGAGTTGGGGAAAATATGGCACCATTAAGACATTACAACAATCAAAGTTTCCCTCAAAAACTGAACAATAGGCAAGGACAAACCTCAGAGTTTACGGTAACAACAGACTACTCCCTGTATATTCTCCACAAGTATGACCTATGAAGCAGCATGGCAAACCAGGACTATTTCTCATTATATTAATAAAACACGCAGTCTCCCAAAACCAGAAGAGAAAAATGTGTTATGATCTCATGAGAATAAAGTCAAATGTTTTGGCATTAGTTCCAACAAATATGTTTGGTGCAAGCAGCACCTGAATTTCATTTGTGGCACAAAAAGGGATTCTGCAAATTGTTAAAAACAAATGGGGAGATTTGATTGGCATCGAGTTTATAGGGAATTGTAAAATCATGGGCCGATTTCCCTCACCTGGTGCACATACTTAGTCCTGGAAAATAAATAGTGATATTCAGTTCTAAAATCAGTTCTAAAAAGTAAAAATTCTAACTTTCTTACAACAAACGTTTAAAATCAAATATGTGACCAAGTTAATTTTGTCAGGTTGTAACATTTGGTATTGTGAGATTTATGTTCCTATCATTGTATGAAGGAGGCATTAGCTAGTTTAAAAAAAAAAAAAAAAAAAAAAAAAAAAAAAAACTTACTGAAGAATAATGGATAAAGCTTTATTTTCCAAATCCCACCTTCTTTTTAGTATTTATTCCACCTTTAAGACTATCTTTGTAAAACACCTCTATCAATTGAAGATTAGTCAAATATATAAGAACCCCTGTAAAACAAGATTTGTTCTATTGTTTTCAAGATGATTCATATTAGTGATCAGACTTTGATATTAATTATGCCTGTGTATATTGATCAGGACTGACCCTAATTGTTGTAATTAATGGTTCCATTCAAATTTGTGTCATTTATGCATTTCACACATAATATTTGTTATACTAATAAGTACATCTTGGGCTTCAAAAACAGAACTAATGACAGAAATTTAGTGTTTGATTATTTGTTTTTCTGCAATGAAGTATACTGTTTTGGCAGATCCCACAAACTGTTTCTGCAATGAAATATGCTGTTTTGGCAGATCCCACAAACTGTCTCTGCACGTATGTGCTCCTGTTAACACATTACATAACATTATGGAAGGATTTGCCTCATAATTCAGTTAAGAGCTGATCTATCTGAATGTTTGGCCAATGTGAAAGTTTTGAAACAATTACTTTTCTCTTTGGAATTAACATTGCTGTAACTCACTTTGTCAAAATTGCACTTTAGCCACAGGTAAAGAGATAGGTACTTGATTTGAAATTTGCCTTGATTTTAACTTAACTACAGCTGTACTAACACTTTCTGTGAGGAGTTAAAAAATGAATGCACGCACGTCTCCTTTCATACATGTACTTATTTTAGAAAAATATTCCTCCTGATTATCTCTAAATCACAGATGGCTTGCAATTATTCTCAAGGAGTGAAAATAGATATAATTTTAAAAGTCATTATCGTATAACAAATTTAAAGGAGTAAAACATGTAATTTCAAACTACTGTTATATACTGTTGTTCATACTTTTACCAATCCATTTTCTAAGCCATCATCATCAAAAATTTTATATAATAGTCCTGACAGTATCGTCCCAGTTTAAGTGCTGAAAAAGCACCAAACTCGGCATACATAAAACATGCCATAATCAGGCTCCTATAATATAAGTTATAGCAAAAACGGAAAAAAGCCGAGTAACCAACTCCTTCATACAATTAATTCATTATTATTTTCTAAACTACCGCTGGAGCATTTGATGCCTCTAAAAGACTCCATACTCCACCTACATATACCGTGTATTTCAGATGCTACGTAATGTGTTTCTTTTTATTGTTTTCAAATTTGCCAAGAAACTCGAGTTGTTATTGTACCGGTATTTGCTATGTGAATTTATGAATGACTGGATGAACTGTATCACTTTAGCTGGTACTTTTGCCGCATCCAAATTTATAATGAAAACGCTTTTGAAGCTTTGGTGTACCACTTTATTAATCAGTTAAGTTGCTTTACAAAAAACAATTTTTGTGTAAGTTTTGCTTTAATACGGCGGTTTTTGTCAAAAACTTCACAACAGAGCAACAATGACTACATTAAAAACGAAGAAACTCGCATTATAAAAAGTACTTATTTTTCAAACGGGAAAACGGCATCAGAATGTATCATTTTGATTCCTGTGAAAATTAATGGGCTCCCAAGTTTTCTTTCATTTTTAGTGGAAGGACACTACCGTTATCCAATTGTTTGTTCATCATAACTGATATATTTTTCACTAAACAGTGCAATGTAAAACAACATACAGTACATTTGACAAAATCGCAAAATCATAGCTTGTAGATCATTAATCTACTAAATCAGGTTTGTCAGTAACAGCATCTTGGGTCACCAGAAAGCAACCAAATCTGGTAGGCTGGTGGGTTCATCACTAGACACTACCAGTTATCATTTAACCTAACCTACACCTTTTTAGAATGAGAAATTCAAATTACGACTCGGTGAATATAACACGCGGCATGACCGCTAGACACTGACAGCGTTCAAACTTGCAGGGTAATACCTAGTGTTACATGTCCATCCCACGCTAAATTAATCCAAACCGGTTTTACTAAAACAATATACTTTAAAATTGTTTGAGTGACAACAGGAAGATCATTATAATGAAACACATGACAATTGGGTTAATTGTCATGTCAAGAGATCGGCGCGCAATCAACCAGTAGTTTCGAATAAACAGAGCAAAAAGCCTACCTTTATCGAAATCCCTGAACAGCGATCTGCTCGTTTTCAGCACTGGAAAAGATGACCTCCTGACAAGGATCAAAGCCATTTTACTCTCACGCATACGGCACTAAACGACATGTGATGAACAAAAAGCGTTTATTAATTTAGCGAAATACTACGAAGAGTCTTCTCCCCATGCCCTTGTTAGACTGATGAGACAGCAACTCCGTTCCCTTCTTCCTTCCTCTGCTGACTGTGCTTCAGCCAAGCTCAGTGATGCTAGAAACGGGAATTGCTTCCGGAGCATACGTATGTTGATGTAGCTATCAAATTAAGAGTATTTTGAAAAATAAAACTAACACTGCATTTTATATATACTCATAATTATTGTTTTATCAATGTAATGGTTACTATATTTTAATGCGTATTTATGTCACTCTTTTTCGTAAATTACTTAGAACTACAAATGTTTTATATAGGTATTTAGTGCAGAATGAACGCTTTTATTTTGAAGTCACGTGTGTACGGACTGACACAAATTACAGTTGGTCCAGGAGGTGTTAACTGTAACATGCCCTTCAAATCTATTGGTCAGTGCAATAGCGTGGTTGAGAAGTAAATGATCCATTGGATCAAACGCACGTCGATCAAAACATTCACTTTCTAAAGCGGGAGATACGGGGCCTGCACTTACAATACCGTCTACCCACATGTAAATTAAGTCAGCTTCAAAATGGTGGGTGTTGGGTCTAGGTTTTTGCTCTTCTTCGAAAGTAAACAGCACCGTTCCCGCCTGGAGTAAAGATATTGGAAAAGGAATGATCATAAAATGTAGGCGATAGGAGGCATTAAATCGTGACGAGGACTAAAGGAGCATTAAAAGAAGATAGATCGTGTGTTAGGATGGATGTAGAAGACGGATAAAATGGAATCCCGTAATGATTTTAAAGCAGGGTATGGAAGAGAAAGGTGGAGGGATTCAAATTGTTAATTTAGTTCGTGGCCAAACAGAGTGTTGGCGTCATAGATTTAAAAAAAGAAAAGATCTGTAGTACTAGGGTGTTGTACAATATTATCCATTATGAATGGCTAATCTTGCCTATTATCATCTTTTTATTTGGCCAATAAAAGGTGTTGTTTTGCTTGACTTCTCCCTCCACGGAAATGTTATTTTTTGTGGTAAAATACTAACAGCCAATATTTCATTATGTGAAATTCCCTGTAATTAGCATGGCTAATTAAAAAAAACAATATAATATACAATATATGTAATATGTGTTTTTGTTTGTTTGTATTTATTTATTTGTATATAGTTGGACATCAAATATACAAAAATATTTACAAATGTCCTGTCACTGTGTATTTACCTGTGAAGTTACCTTGATTTATTAATTACATTGAATTTTTTATTGCACAAGTTTCTAGATCTATTTATATGTGTAATCTACATTGTGTGTAAGGCCTCATTGCAGTATCCAGATAAAATTTGTTTTATGTTACACATTGGTCCTGGTTTTCATCATATTTGTATTACTCTACTGCCCATGTACAGAAGATATGACAATAAAGTCCACTTTAACTTCATTCCAAAAATAACAATCAGCATGTCCTAAAACCTAGGGTTACCAGACGTCATTTTTCCCACGAACATGTCCTCTTTTAGATGCCTAATCGGTCCAACCAGGATTTACAAAATTCATAAGATCGCCTGTGATTATATGTATTGCTCATTACACTGATTGAGTATTGTTTAAAAAAAAAAGTTTTTTGCCATGCCAGAGATGTTTTCAACTTAGACACATTATAACTTGATGCAAGCATTACTAGAAAATGATGAAAGGTTTGTTCAGGGAAAAGGATGCATGACAGTTTGACTCAGTTCATAGGTGGATGGGGTCATGTTACCACTGAACATCATAACTAGAGTACAAAAGATACACCAATGAAAGCATCAATTTAAAGGTCAGTCAGTAGCAATCCACTAAACAAAACATGAAATTGATTTTATGAAAGAGCACGTTAGCCGGCTGATTTGTAAGACACAGTAAAACAGTGGAAGCTGTAACTGCAGTTAATAGTAACTTAGAGGTCCATGAAATGTACAACTGTTCGTCTGACTATGTCCTTTTTTATCATCATGAGAAATGCTAATGCTTTAATATCTTTAATTGTGACTCAAAATGTTTCTTTTAGTAGTAATGCATTTAACTGTCTTATTTAACCAGATGCTAAGACTTTTGTTTTGTTTAAAGAAAAAACAAAAAAAGTAACATAAAAACAGGGATTTTTTTTTTGCCATTATGGTAAAGAAATAGTGATATTACAACTGTTTAAAAAGAAAAGTTAAAATTGATCGGTTTTTTTTTGTTTTTTTTTTAGTTAGGAAACATAATAGAGATTCATTACCTTTTAGGCATGTGTTCAATATCAATTACCATTCATACCCTGCCCCCGACAGCCCTCTTTTTACAAAATAAAATATAGTCAACCTACTAAAACTTGTAAATTCATTCTGAAAACAAAGGTGGAAATTTGACACCAAGTCAATACTGCCTCTACGGTATGTGTAAACTATTGGTATATGTAGAGAGGGCTATTACAGAATAGTAAAACTATTATGTAGTCTGCAAGAAATTGTTATAATCTTAGAAGACTAAAAGAATTTGAATACAACAATGAAGGTGACTACACATGCTAAATTATTTTATAGAAGTGTGATAGTATGGTTAGTCTCTACAAGAAATATAGTCAAAATACTAAAACTTGTAAATTCATTCTGAAAACAAAGGTGAAATTTTGACACCATGACAGTACTGTCCCTATGTATAAACCATGGGTATATGTAGAAAGGGCTAATACAGAATAGTAACACTATCCTGTTGTAGTCTGCAAGAAATTGTTATAATCCTAGACAACAGACTAAAAGAATTTGAATACAACAGTGAAGGTCACTGCACACGCTGAAGTATTTTGTAAGAAACTTGATAGTTGTGGTTAGTCTCTAAAAGAAATAGAATCCATTTCCTGAATGCACTTAATCCATCAGTGAGATGAAGCAAACCCAGAATAGCAGTTAATTCGAGGGCATGTTCTCAAGTAATTTAAATTGGCCAGGTAACATAATGACTTGGGGATGAAAACTGACAATTCTCCACATGTTTATTCTTTTCCCCATGTGTCACAATAATAAGGAAATTCCTACTACTACTGCTGTACTGTAACATTAAACTTGCTTTGGCAAGCTTTTGTTTTGGAAAATACTGTATGTGTTAGAAAGGTTTTAAAGTAGGAGGCATATCTAAAACCAGTTACAGTATTATAAATGTGAATGATTTGGTCATATAGATACAGTGTGCAAAGGGAAAAAATGGACAATTGTGATGGTGAACAAAAATATTGAAAACAGGAAGTTTTTATCTCTCTGACTTTATGGGGAATTTTCAGGCATTCAAGTGGTGTAGTATATTAAAATAACTGCAAATATCATACCCTGAAGCAATGTATGAATCAAATAGGTACAAGAATAAAAACTTGGCAGGCAGGGGAGAACTGTAAATAAAAGTACAAGAGTAGGGTGTGGATGGAGGGACATCCAATCAGTGTTTTACAAGAACCAAAGTAAAGAAAACATAATGAAATTGGTGTAGAAAAGGTGTCAAGTATGAGATGCTTATTTTAAATAAGGAAAATACTGTGGGAAAGAATATCTTGGGCATAATGTAAACAAGAAAATTCAGTAAAAACACTGTTACAGAGGCTGCAATGAAATTTCTTAGAATTGTGGATGGAACTATAGGCATTGTGTGCAATAATATTAAAATGTGGTTGTGGAATGGAGATATTTATTTATTTATTTATTTATTTCCTAATTCTGTTTATGAACATAATCTCATTGTAACTTTGAAAATGAGCTTCAATGTAATTAACAGCTCCTGACTTTTGGAGCAGTAGGGACAAGTAGCAATATACTGTGCATACATACAGTATGTACATTTTCTGGGCATGCTTAGTCCATGTTGTGGCAACTGTAGACTATCAAGGCAAAACTGGGTGCTTTTGAAGAATTATCCCTGGAAGAGATGCCAGTTCTGTGCAAGATTCACTTATCACACAGATACTTTTAGATTTACCAGGCAGTTCTACAGTGCACATGCTTAAGATATCAAGGGAAACTGAACTAGCCAAAGAAAGCTCATGTAGACCACAGAGAATATCAAACTCCAAATTGACCAAAACCAAAACAGGGAGCAAATGAGGACCCTTAAGGAATCACAATTATAATTATACTGTATCTGTTCTCTGTGGCTAAATGATCTGGGCTTCTAACTCGAAGGATGCCAGTTTGAATACTAGCAGTGACAGAAGGAATGCTATTCTGTTGGGCCCTTGAGCAAAGCCCTTAACCTGCAATTGGTCAAGGAGTGCTGTACAAATAGTTGACTCTGTGCTCTGACCCTAAAACTAAGTTGGGATATACAAGAAATTCTAAATGGCAAATAAAGTAAATTATTAATACTGCTTCACACACTGGGCGGAACATACTGTTCTAAAGGACACTTTACAAGAATAAATTGAATTGTAATCCGTACTGTCTTACCATCATTTTTATTAGATGTTCTTATACTTTCAAGGTTAAAGACCAGTGTAGCTTTAGATAACATCGATTGTCATCTCATCACAAGATGGAGACCAATGAACAGAACTCATTAAGCTGTCTTTCTATTGGTTAGCACACATCCATCCACATTTTCTGAGTTAAACTCCAGTACCACGATGAATGGAGGAAAAACATTTTGGGCAGATAACTGGCTTAACTTTGTAAACCCAGAAAATGTCTTTTAAACTGGTGATGATGATTATTGCAGATACAGGTTTAAGCACAAAATACCACTGAACATTTTTTTATTATAAGAATTTTCATGCATACATTTAAATTGAATTTTGTTTGAACTTGCCTACTTTTGATTTCAAGGCTACACTGCTTTCCTTTCATACATGATGAGACATAAAGTTAAAAAAAAAATACAATAAACATTAAAACTAAATTTGTTAGTTTCAGTTAGATTAGTTTATACTTTGTCTGCAGAAGAAAAGAACTTTTATACTTGTACAGTATATCATTTACCAAAAAGTACAATGAAAATAATGCATATCTTAAAGATGACAGTTGCTTTTCTAAACAATAGGTAATTATGAGCTTAGCTTCAACAAGTAAAACTAGGAAGTAACACATTTAACATTTAAAAGCACTGCTTTTAACTGCTCACTTTGAATGAGGCATTGTCATGCTGGAAGACAGCACTCCAGGAAATAAATGTTGCATTTCTGAATGAAATGGATGATTCAGAATCATTAAAAAGGTTGAGTATTCATTACATCTTCTGAATGAATGAGTGTTTCCAAACCATCCCAATAAAATTAACTCCCCCAATACCTACCAGAATTATTCACTGCATAGAGACATCCCCTCAGATCTATAGCTGCCTTCTGGTGTAGACTACATCTTCAGTTATCTCAGTTATAAACATGTTAGCATATCATAGTTCTCCGGTCTTTGGTTGCAATGATCTGTATTTGTTAATTCACTGCATTATGAGCATTAATTTCCAGGAGCTGCCTAATTAGTTTTGGAGCCACAGCCACATGGCAGAACCTTAATCTGAGTTTGTGTCTCCAACTATTTAACCAGTACTTGTCTATGTGTATGTCATATATAATACTGTAACTTATTCTGGGTTTATCCTTCATCCCTGTTGAGAATTGTCAAATTGCTGAGATTGAAACCTGGACCTGTGCGAACAGTTGACTAAATCATAGTTATTGCATCAGCTAAAATAACTAATGTCTGTAACCCAGAAAATGACACTGTTGCTATTTACTGGTAATGCCCAAAGGCCATGTTCACATATTGTTACAAGACTACATCCATTTGTTTACTGAATCCATTGTTAGTGTTGCATGTGACACAAAATGCAATGCATATATTTATATACAATATATAAACAGAATCAGTGAAATTGAAGATAAAGAAATGGATAGGAAGTAAATGTAATCAGAATAGTCATTAGATTAATAAATTATATCTTAGAAGTTGTGAGATTACAGAATGACAAAAATCTGAACAGATTTTAATTAGTATTAACACTGTTATTAGTGTGATATTAGTGTGATGCAAAGTGTAACAGTGGCTCACAAAGCAACTGAAGATCTTGGGCACCATCTCTGTTAAACAATACATGGTTCTTCTGAGCCCTCCTTGAACCCAGAATGAACACCAAGGAATGCCAAAGTGATTTGAAAGACAAATTGTAATTGTATTTAAAAAAGTAATAACACAAGGAAAACAATAAACACAAGAAGGATAAAGCAGCAATATAAAATAGGGGGAAAAAACCCAGGCTACACCAATTAGCTAATACAGGATTTGCACCTCTGTCTGTTTAATGGACTGCACCCACTGCCTATAAATGCCAGTATGCCCTTCTCTGTTACATCTACAATACCATACTCCTTTTCATTATCTTTGTTGTCTTTCTTGTCTTTTGTCCTTCTTGCCTCCTGATTTCAAGTTCAATAATGTCTTGCAGAAACTAATCCCCTGGTTAGGAATCACTCCCAAGAGTATCCTAGTGACTACTTGAGGAATATCCTCTAGAGCACCTTTGTTTCAAGGGGCATTCAGTCCCATTGTAGCCTGTCCACACTAAGCTGGCGCTTTATGTAAACTAACAAGAGACCTCTTTGCCGTCACCTATCTGAATCGGTGACCTCCTACTTCACTAATCGCTGTCCTTCCATTTTATATCATCCTGGAAGTATCATTGTTGCCAGCCATTGATGACAGCCCTGTACACTGAGAAAACTATACCAGTTATTTCTATTAGTTGTAGCCTTTGTCAGGACATGCTACAGCCCGAAACCCAGCCTGTACTGCCTTAAAATTACCTGTAGCCGCGGGTTCTCCTTACAAACATGATTGTGTTATATAAATTTACTATATACTAGTGACAGTGTTTGTCTGAATACAATGTTGCTTTCTGCTTTGTACCTAAATAGGGTCCGTGTAAAGACATTGAACCGACTACGTATGTTTGATAATAGATGGATGACATCCATTCTTCTAAAGCCAAAAATAAAACTTTGTTTCAATAGAACCAAACGGAAAACTCAAAACTGGAGCGTACGACATTCGTTTTTACGACCGAACAACACTAAGCATGGTTACCTACTAAAACGGCAATGTGTAATTCAATTCTCTGCGCACTTCAATATCAAGATGGTCGATTGGAAAAAATCTACGGACTTATATAGTTCACTGAAAGTTACGGAACAAAGCTGGCAAGAAGGAAGTCTCGAAAATCGCGCTTGAGAAGGGAAACCTTAGGTAATATCGCGATTCGCTAGTGGATAACTAAATCTGAAAAACTCACCCCTCTACCAACATGTATAACTAAAGGAACTCGTAGCGTTTTGGATTGGGTATAATTATTAGACTGTATGTTTGGTAATTCAAATATTGATTTGATGAGGCAATAAGTCTTCGTTTGATATCATGCATCAGTTATTTTAAACAGTGAATAACAATGATTATTATTTCTTATTCTAAAATCTTAAAGTAATGCTACCTCCCTAAATTAAACGATTGATTACAAAAACTCCACGGTTACTGGTGTAATGATCCGCCTGTACACTCATCGATCTACACGGAAAGAGAACAACCTTTATATCTTACGGTTTCCTTAATTTGCAACATGCAGCAAATATCAGCAGCAATATTTAAAACTGTCAAAGTCATCTTCCTCTTAAGTTTTTTTTACATCGTACAGAGAATGCGAGCGCGTGCACGTACAGCGCAGGCAATGCTCCCAGAGCGTCACTAGACGTGACCGCCCCTCGCTGGCTACCGTGCTCGCGCACGCTTTCCCCTTCTTGCTCTTTTTTAAGACGGCAGTTTGGGATGGCTACGCTCGTGGCGAGTTTATACATTTGTTCGAAACGGATTTAAAGCCAGACGTGGAGAGAATAAATACCACATAAAAAGGCGTCTCGCTTCAAAATCATTTTCACAGGCGCCTGGGATTTTTATGCCGAAAGCATTAAGACGAAAGAAAAAGGGACGGCTTGATTTGAAAAGACCGGTTGGTGTGGAGCCTGCTTCAGCCAGCCAATCGGGAGTAAGTATTTTCGCGCTGATTGGGATTAGAGTTCCTGCAAAGCCTGCGTTCGAGTTGCAGTAACTCGCCCTTCGGATGATGCCTCAAACAGGTTAATTTTGTCATATTTTGTACACTTTTATGCTTGCTGCTTTACTCCTGAACTGTATTTAGTTTATTATGATTAAGAGATAAAGCTTTATCGAACTGTTCAATTAATTATTAAGATGGGAGCTTTTTTTGGTGCAGCTCACCAGAGTCATTGTATGATTATTAATGGAATAATTATTTCTTTGTTAATATGGATTTTTAATTGTATAAAGCACAGCAAAAGCTTTTGGGTATGGAAATTGTGAATTTTCAGATCGTTTTCTTTTGGCCGTACGCAGCAGAAAGCGAAAAAAAATTAATGCTATTAGGCGTTCCCATGCAAGACAGCTTTAGTAGCCTTTTCGGCAAAAATGGTTTTAGTTAATTATTTTTGAAGGGTTCTGAGTTTTCCCCTACTCCAGAGAAATTTTTAATAACGTGTCAGTGTGAAATTAAGAAATTAAAATATTGGGTCATCAGCAGCGTACATATGTTTTGCCACCCGCTTTATTATGTAAAATAGTGCACAAAATAGACGGTGTTATCCTCTTTTTATCATTTCAATATATTCAAATGATTTTGTGTTGAGTATCTCAAAAGTTTCACAGACTCTATGGGCGATGTTCTCGAAAGACGTGAAATGATTCAATTTTTTTAAGTTCATTTAAATCCCAGTATTCATATTTTCATGTTAAATGCGCACATAGGCCAACCTAACGGAGTGAAAGAAAGAAAGCTTGAATGACCCCTTGGTGTGTCCAATTGTCCAGAAAGCGTTCGAGCTATAACTAGCGGGAGTATCAAATATTTTGCAAGGCGCATTCCTACATGGAGCGAAAAAGTCAAACTTTATGTCGCTTTCCTTCAAACAGAAGTGTGCATGATAATATAGTAGCGTATTTTAAGAATTTGTGTACAGCAACAACGTTGAATGGATGGATCGTGTCACTTCATGGCCAACCGGCTCGCCGAATGACTGATTCTGATTAAGTGGCGTCCCCGTGCATTTAGTCGACATACAACATACATGCTTATGTTCTTTATATTGTGAGAAAACGTTTGGTTTTCCGATTTACATATAGTATCTTTTTGGAAAATGTCTTAATATGAGCTAGTTGCGGAGGGATGGTGAAATGGACGGGTTGGGGGGTGCGGACACGCTTAGGGGAGAGCTGCAATTCTGAAGCACGGAAGCCATGTTTAAAGCGTACGTGATGGTCTGTCGCGAGTACGAGCACGGAACCCCGTCCGGAGCGCGCAACGCTCGCCCACTGAACAAAACGCCGCGCATCTCATTCATTCCCTTGTCTCATTCTGTAAACCGGGCCCAGGTCTGTCTTTGTATTAAGCTGTTCTAGTATAACGTTCTTCGACACTGTAAAAAGTCCTTTTATCTCCCAGTACCTTGAGTGAGCTGAATAGATATTAAGTAAATTCCTGAACCTAACCAGAATCCAATTTTCTGGCCATAAAACGGAGTTCATTCTAGTACAGTACTTTCAAAATTTTATTCTACAGTTATATCACAATGAAGCATGCGTCCCTTTTTATTCTCGATCATTTTCCTGGTTGCATTAGGGAAAAACAACGAATTACATATGCAAAAGAGACTATAGCATCAGGTAGGGAAAGTCTTAGAAATCTTTATTTGTATTACACAAACATTGTGGAACCTTGTACAAATTTCAACAGATTCTCCAATTGACATCTATTTTCGTTTTTGTTTCACAAAAGGCTCCACAAAGTGCTAAAAATATTTACAAGCATAAATCGGTTAAAGTAATGAAGCAATTCGGAATAAGTTCACATTTGATTTGATAAAACACTGAGATTTAGTTGAATAATAACAATGCCAGAAAGAAAGCATGAAAAGAGGATGTCTTTAGCCTTATTTGAATTTTCACATACCTGACAGGTTTCACATACCTATGCTCTGTTATGAGTTCTCAAGAGTTTGTGTGTTACATCCCTGGACAGGCAGACAGCCTATTGTAGGATGAACAGATGAACACACACACACACACACATATATGTATGTATATATAAATAAATAAAATATGGCCAGTTTAGCTTTGCCAATCCACCCAACTTTCATGTTTTTGTGGTCTTAGAGGAAACCCCCATGAACCAGTGAGAACATTCAAGCTCCATGTAGGGAGGACCTGGGATGTGAACCCTGGCTTCTTTGTTGCGGGGCAGCACCACTGCCATGGCTGTGCACCACCATGCCTCCCATTTCTTCCATATGACATCTTAAAATTGGCTCTTAGTTGTGTTATGAAGTGGACTAGCATCATCTACATGTTAATATTGTACTTTGCTCAAGTTGTTGCAAGGTTCGTCTCCTGCTGCATTTCAATATTGATTTGAAAGTAATCCATCTTTATTGAATATGATGTTCTTTGTGGAATCCCCATCATGGAGTCCTTTGTGTAAAAAAAAAAAAAAAAAAAAAGGATAAAAAGACAAAGTACTTGATAAATTTATAAGTAAATAAACTTGGAGTCCTCGAAAGTAAACGTGCTGCTGTTACATGATACTGATAATAGCAGAATTACGATCATTACAATTTTTGTTTTGGAATTACTTGTGTAGAAGGCGCAAATGCAGTGGAGAATAGGTGGCATTTTAAATGTGATTTGAATGCAGTCACTGGTGGAATTTTATGAACGGAAATGATGCAGGAACTCTAGGAGCCAGAAATTTGAATGTGTTAGCACCAAGCTGTTGAAGAGTGACAATGACAATGTATAGGGATCTTGGTGGTAGGAAGTATAGTAAGCAACAGTGACTTGTAATTTGAGGTTTTGTAATGGACTGCTTTGTAAATCAGTAGCAGAGGTTAAAAGGTAGTGCTGTATCATACAGGAAGCCATTATAGTCGAGCCATTTAAATGGTGATGTGTTCAGTACTATATTCCATGCCAGAACTTCAAGATTAGTATTTTGAGTCTTCCAACTTGACACTTTTGGTAGGTTAACCACAGGAAAAACCATCATATATAAAAATGTTTAGTAGCTGTTTCTTTCTCCCATGTAATTCAGAGTGCCATCAAGTATAACTCCAAGGCTGGTGATAGTGGCAAACTGAAAAAGGGAGAAGTTGTGGGAAGGGCTGGAGGTTCTGTAGGAAGTTCAGTTATAAATTGTCAAAGAGGGCCATGACATTACTGTGGTAGTCTGTGAGCATGGCTACCCAGGAGTAATTTCAATAAATAAATGGATATTGTCTGGAAATGAGCTCTCAACTTTTTTTGGATAGATCAATTTAAAGAAGCCTCTCAGACAGGCTTATGTTGGTGGTTGTATATGACATAAACCAAAATTAATCTTTCTAAATTTGTTTTCAAATTTATTTGCAAGGGTTAAGCAGTATTGACCATTCCTAGTAGCGTGGGTATACAGTTAGGTCCATAAATATTTGGACAGAGACAACTTTTTTTTCTAGTTTTGGTTCTGTACATTACCACAATGAATTTTAAATGAAACAACTCAGATGCAGTTGAAGTGCAGACTTTCAGCTTTAATTCAGTGGGGTGAACAAAATGATTGCATAAAAATGTGAGGCAACTAAAGCATTTTTTTTAACACAATCCCTTCATTTCAGGGGCTCGAAAGTAATTTGACAATTGACTCAAAGACTATTTCATGGGCAGGTGTGGGCAAGTCCGTCATTATGTCATTATCAATTAAGCAGATAAAAGGCCTTGAGTTGATTTGAGGTGTGGTGCTTGCATGTGGAAGATTTTGCTGTGAACAGACAACATGCGGTCAAAGGAGCTCTCCATGCAGGTGAAAGAAGCCATCCTTAAGCTGCGAAAACAGAAAAAACCCATCCGGGAAATTTCTACAATATTACAAGTGGCAAAATCTACAGTTTGGTACATCCCGAGAAAGAAAGCAAGCACTGGTGAACTCAGCAATGCAAAAAGACCTGGATGTCCACGGAAGACAACAGTGGTGGATAATCGCAGAATCATTTCCATGGTGAAGAGAAACCCCTTCACAACAGCCAACCAAGTGAACAACACTCTGGGGGGTAGGCGTATTGATATCTAAGTCTACCATAAAGAGAAGACTGCATGAAAGTAAATACAGAGGGTGCACTGCAAGGTGCAAGCCACTCATAAGCCTCAAGAATAGAAAGGCTAGATTGGACTTTGCTAAAGAGCATCTAAAAAAGCCAGCACAGTTCTGGAAAAACATTCTTTGGACAGATGAAACCAAGATCAACCTCTACCAGAATGATGGCAAGAAAAAAATATGGAGAAGATGTGGAACAGCTCATTATCCAAAGCATACCACATCATCTGTAAAACACGGTGGAGGCAGTGCGATGGCTTGGGCATGCATGGCTGCCAGTGGCATTGGGTCACTAGTGTTTATTGATGATGTGACACAGGACAGAAGCAGCCGAATGAATTCTGAGGTGTTCGGAGACATACTGTCTGCTCATATCCAGCTAAATGCAGTCAAACTGATTGGGCGGCGTTTCATGATACAGATGGACAATGATCCAAAACATACAGCCAAAGCAACCCAGGAGTTTATTAAAGCAAAGAAGTGGAAAATTCTTGAATGGCCAAGTCAGTCACCTGATCTTAACCCAATTGAGCATGCATTTCACTTGTTGAAGACTAAACTTCGGACAGAAAGGCCTACAAACAGCCAGCAACTGAAAGCCGCTGCAGTAAAGGCCTGGCAGAGCATTAAGGAGGAGGAAACCCAGCATCTGGTGATGTCCATGAGTTCGACTTCAGGCGGTCATTGCCAGCAAAGGGTTTTCAACCAAGTATTAGAAATGAACATTTTATTTCCAGTTATTTGTCCAATTACTTTTGAGCCCCTGAAATGAAGGGATTGTGTTTAAGAAATGCTTTAGTTGCCTCACATTTTTATGCAATAGTTTTGTTCAGCTTTAATTCAATGGGGTGAAAGTCTGCACTTCAACTGCATCCGAGTTGTTTCATTTAAAATTCATTGCCATAATGTGCAGAACCAAAATTAGAAAAAAGTTCTCTGTCCAAATATTTATGGACCTAACTGTATATCACTTTGAAGACTGATTACAATTTCATGGATAGTATTGCACCTGTCATTGAACTGGCTGAAACTGAAAATTTTGCAGTGAATTAATTGTTAATAGTATATATAATAGTTTTTTTTTTTTATTTTTTTTTTTAAGCAATGCTATTTGCAAGCTGGCACATTTAGAAGAGCTCCCTTTTAACTAGATACGGTAGCAGTGTTTGTCTAGTGTCTGGTTATATTAGAAATACATTACTGTAAGAATGTGAAACCTTTGTACACATTTCTTCTTAGGAATGGTGCTGTACTGCCAGCCTTTCCACATTTTTGTGTGTATTTGTGAAGATAACTTGAACACTGCCTTTCGTTCTTTTATGTTCCAACTTGCACAGTCCTGTGAACACTGTCATATAAAACTGTATGCATATATTTGGACGTCTTTAATCAAAGTTTAATTATGCAATGCTGTGTTCAATCTAGAATGATTTTTTGAGACATTGTTGGCTCACTTGTATGTTTGGGCGATCATTTTTTTCTAAGAAAGTGGGAAAATATTTTGTTGGTTCTTTAATCCTGCATGAGTGGTAAAATATAGACTTGTTTTAAATTTATAAATAACATCAATCCTATTATATTTTAATGTAGAAAACCATTTTAAACTTGAGCATTGTTTTTTTTTATACATTTTAAATCAATACATCAGTCCTATTAAAATCTTATCCACATATAGTAACACAAAGTGCAAGTTAACTCTAGGCTGTAACATATAGCCTAAAATGTAGTCTAACAAAGTCATTTAACTATCATATGTCAAAGTTAACATTAGTTGAACAAATATGAAGAGTTCAAAATTTTTAAAAACTTTCAAAACTGATTTATAAAGGGATGGAAAAATCCTGTAAAAATCATGTACCTATTACAACCTGTTCATCTTTTTGCACATGTGAGTTGCACTCCATTTGGCAAGTGGTTGAATAACCCCTTAGGATAGAAAGTGGTTCAAGATCTGTGAATTAGACCCAGACTGCCAGTAGGTTTTGCTGGTTTACCATTTTATACTTTTGCTGTCCAGTCAATTTTATGTTGTGTAATAAAGTTAGAATTTTGTAAACACCTCTTGAAGGGTGGTCTGTCTACAACATGACCCCCTTCACCTTCTGTTTTTCATCTTTGAATTATGCTGAATGCTACCTGACTAACAGTCTGCTCTGTGTCACATGGTCTGTCAAACAACATTTTTCTGTGGTATTCCTGATATAGAAAAAAGTATAATAAGGAATCTGGGGAACAAAATTCCACATTACGTCAACTGGCACCATGGTCTATTCAGCATTCTAATATATAAATCAGGAATGCCAGATCTTATCCCAGCATCATCAAACACAAAGCAGAAGTTAATACTGTATGGTGCAGTTGTCATTTGCTGCGCATCTTGTGTATAAAGCCACACTTGCTCATGCAAAGCCAATTTAAAGTTTTGAATTGAAATTCTGTTCATTTTTAAAGGAATCTGAAAACTGTGCCACAATGTAGATTAGGTGAAAAATAATTTTTTTAAATGGTTTTTTTTTTTTGCTTTGCACCCTCCCCCACCATAACCAGCTGTCAATGGGGGACAAGCAAAAGCTTTAGATTTGTCCAAAATTTTAACCTCCAGTTTTCTATGGATCTTCCTGATAGGGAAAGCATCGATATCTTGATAGTGGGTGGGTGTGTGTGTGTGTGTGTGTCAGTTTCTTGAGTATGGTCTAGAGCTAAAATGACTGGACTGAAAAATACCAAACTGAAAACTTAAGCCTGTTATGAGATGATGGTGTGCATGATTAGTTTTTCAGCCAAATTGTACAACAGAAAGAGGCACTCTAGAGGAACCCTCAAATACTGTAATTCTACAATTAATTATGTATTCTTCTTGTCAATTGCTATTGTAATGACCTATTTTATGTTCAGAAAGATCATCATCAGAGCAGTAAATAATTACTGAAATGTTATAGAATAGTTTGGGTAACTTGGTTCCTAGGTCTTAAAGCCTACTGTCTCTCACATCTGATTTTTACAATTAAATATCCTCTGTGTTCAGTTGTATTTATAGATATCATCCGTGTTCTGACCTTGTAATTGTGAGATTTAGTTAAATGCCTCTAGCCCCAGCCAATTTGTTATTGTTAGATGTCTATAACTAGATTTGAGTGATTTAGGTTGTTTCAGAAATAATTATAGAAGTTTGATTTGCAAGGTTAGCTGTCATATTGTGTAGAATTTTATTTCGATCTGAAGTAAAGGATGTGTTCTTTTAAGATTAGAAGAAAATCGTTAAGGCCATTTACCTCTTGACACTGCTATGTGTTGTTTATCTGCTTAACTGTAGAACTTGATGTATTTTTTTCCTTGGGAAAGGGACTGGTAATACTCCAGATACAGTGAAATTGATGGTATACAATGCATGTCTAATGGGAGCAGGGTTTTATGATGCCTTCTGGATTGTGAAAATAAGTTGCCAGTTGTTGCATGCCATTTACTGTGTATTTGTCTCATCTTTCAATTTGTCCTTTCTAGTTTTGGTACGTTCTGGTAGAGTACTCTATTAGTGCTGACTATTGCAGCATTATAGCAAATGCAATACTTGGGTATTGTTGCTCCCAAGGTGTGGAAGGGGAATCACTGTTCACAAAAAAAAGCTGTCAATTTGCTTTTAATACTGACCATTTTATTACTTTTCAAAGTTCCATAAAACTAAGGTTTCCCAGATGTGTGAATAATCAGTTCTCATCAAATTTTTATGATCATGAACCTTGGAAATCCTTAGTTAGGTATTGAAAGAGGCTTCAAATAGAGGTGGGTAGTATGGTCGAAATTTAATATCCCAATATACAGGTAATTAAAAATGATCACAGTATAATCTATTTACATATACTTTTCAGACAAAATCCATTTTTAGGTGCTTCTGTTGGCCAAATTTTAACTGTGGGTTGTTCTACTGAGATGTTTTTCTAAATGACCATTTTAGTCAATTAAGATGATGGTGATGATGCTAATATATATAGCACCTCTCCCATGCCCAAAGCGCTTCACAGAATTTCAGAATGAACAGCGGGGGAAAAAGTAGATACAAAGGTCAAATACACAACACTGGATATAAAAATATCAGCATAAAGCACTAAATTAAGGTAAATTTTAGACACACAAGGCTTTGAGTTGGATTATCATACAATAAACCACAATAAAATATAGAAATACAAATATTTTAAGACAACCCTGAAAAAAAAAACAATTTGTGATACAAATGCTAATCATCCTGAACACTTGGACAGACAGGGTAAACTGAGGGAAGGGTTAGAATATCGGTGTTGGCTAAATGCTTTCCTGAACAATTGTGTTTTTAAATTTATTTTTGTCAGCTGATCTAATTCATTTTATATCTTAAATCTTTATTGTGCAAAATAAAAAAGTAAGAACAAGAAATACATGTACCATTAAACAGATATTTAAAAATGAAAAGATTAGAAATAAAAAAAAAAAAAAAAAAAAACATTTTCAAAGAGCAGTTCTTCCCAGTTCATTTGGGTCCCCATTGAACAAAAACGTAAGCCTAACTGGACTTTAGTATTGCCTTTGAAAACATCTATATGAATATGAAGACAAATTATATGAGAACAAACCAAAGAAAATGTTCATCTCCATTAACTGAACATTGCCACAGCAGAAACTATCAAACCAAGCACTTCAGTCCAGCCTGCTTGTTACATTGGCTTTTTTAAAATCATTTTTCTACAGAAATCGATGTTGATGGATATTTTTTTTAAAAACACACATTCTAATAAAGAAACCATTATTTTTATGAAACAGTGTCTTCCATTATATTGCTTTCTAATTTTTGAAGATATACTGCATTTCAATATATACGGATTAAGTAATATACTTTTACACTTATTTTTGCATATTTATAACTTACCGTATTTTTCGCACCAGAAGACGCACTTTTCTTTCCCCAAAAGAAGGTTGGAAATATCTGTGCGTCTTATGGAGTGAATATTGCGTCACAGACCATGATGTGTATTACCTGACAAAAGTCGACATCCGGGGTAGAGGGCGACAAAACTCACTGATACGTTACAGGCATTCCCTCTGTGCTTGGAGGAATGTGAGACTCATTGACTCGGCATCTAATCCTTGCGTGTGCGTGAGTTGCGAAATGTAAACAAATGTACACAAAGGCAAGATGGCATCGACATCTCACGGGGGAGCGAAGCGAGTGCAGAAAACAAATGTCGGACTCTGATTTTCTGAATCTGATTTTGTTGAGAGCGATCAGGAGATCGAACAAGAGAGTGAGGAACTGGCATCAGCTGATCGGGACACCATTCGTGCAGCCTATGCACCTATGGCAAGGTTCGTGTGGGAGGAATACCTAGACATTGATCCATGGGAACCAAACTGGCTACCGGACTTCATAAGATAGTATGGCTTTCAGTTGGACTCAACAGATTACCAGCCGCTGACTACTTCAGGCTGTTCTTTCCTGAAGCTGCCTTTTAGCTACTGTCAGACGAGACAAACAGGTATGCAGAGCAATTTTTTGAATTAAGAGCTTTGCTTGCACCGCATTCTCGTTTTTCAAACTGGAAACCCACAGCAAAACATGAGATGAAGGGCTTTGTGGCATTACAAATATAGATGGGATTAGACTGGCGATATAACTTCAGGGAGCATTGGTCCAAACATGCATGATGATAGGTATGTGCTCCTGCAAAGTTATAGTGAGCAACTGCGCTTCATAAATTCTGACACTAGCGATGAGGAGTTCTTGGGGTTTCCATAAAACTAGAAGAGTGCTTGAACCTTAAAGTCTCTCCTTATTTGTTAATGACAGTGATGTTTCTTAATACTGCTGTTGAATTTACATGGTTGAAATATTATTCTGCTATATTTTATTAAACAAATTAGTACACCATTTGGTTCAGAATATTTTTTTTCTTGTTTTCCTCCTCTAAACCTAGGTGCGTCTAATGGTCAGGTGCGTCTTATGGAGCAAAAAATACGGTACTTCTATTCAAAAAAAAAAAAAAAAAAAAGTTCCCTTCGTGCCCTAAACATATGCTTGTTTTGCTTATTGGTTCATCCCTGTTGATTTTATTTAATGTGGGGGTGAGTAAATGGCCCTCTAAGGTCTGAAGATGTGATCAAATCTAAAACTTTTGGAGAAAGTGGGAGGGGTATCGGGGGTGAAGAAAGGAGAATCCTTATCAAAGTCCAAAGATGAGATTGTAAACATTCTTTGAGGCAGTGTGGGGGTTGTTGTTGTGTGCTGTGACAAGTGATGACTGTGTCAGAAGATTATGGAATGGCCATTTCCCACAATATTCGGTCTATTTTGTGACAAGTAACAAAGACTGCTTCCTGATGTGCACTGCTGCTGTAAAAATGATAAATAAAATTTTTGACAAATATTTATCCGTGTCTTGTTACTACCAGTTACCATGCACCTGTAGCTGATAAAACACTTTTGTTTTTAGTTAGAAGTGATAAGTGAACCTGACACCTTTGGAAGCAAGTGTAGATTTATGTTTATGACCAAACTTTGCATTTCTGCTTATGTACACTTAACATTCCTTATGATAAGAACAGACCACTCTGCTCAGCATAGCTTATTAATCTGTAGGTATTTACCTCTTTCAATAACCATGCGAGTGGCCTCAAAATGCTACAGCAGAAATTGCTTGTCGGTATATTCAATGTAGCAGTTGTTTTATTTGTGGAAAAGCAAAATAACATCATCAAATCCAGTTAACACTAGAATTACCAGAGCCTACGAAAAAACACGTAGATCCGGCCCACCTTAAATCGCTTCTTAAATCCGTTCACACCTCTCCGTCAGTGTCTTTTGTCCTCTAAATGTGCTGATAAAGACAAGCTGCCAGCAGCTGGCTATTCCATCCCCCCACCAACTTAGAATGTGCACGAACTTCTCCCAGCTCATGCCTTGATTGATTATCGGGAGTGACTGAACTGGAGTTTTAGAGTGGAAATAATAGATCGTTATTTGGTACACACGCATTTGATGTGTGTTCCGTTTCTACAGTAATCTGTGTAAACACATTGTTAAAAGAGAAACTTTTTCATATTTTAGTAATAAATGTTACAAAATGTAGGCATAAAGTATAGAATGTGTAAAGCCTGAGTTCCAAAGATCAAATAAACACTTTCACAAAAGGTTCAAGGGTGATACAACAGTTTCTGTGGCGTAGCACGCTAAAATTTGCTTTTCAGATCGCAGCAGCTTTGCTGTGCCTCGCAGACCTCAGTTCAATTCCCCGCTGGGGATAAAGTGTTACTTTTTTTTTTTTTTTCTTTTTAACCTCACGACACCACAAGTACAGACGCAAACTAAGTGTAATCAAGAGTCCCCGGTTCGATATCCACTCACTCCTATATTTGTTGCCGTTTTCAGTAGTAAGCTGCTCTTTTTGTTAATATTATACAGTACACACATGCACTTGGTTTGCGTCTGTACTTGTGCTGTTACTTAGAGAGTCAGATCTGGGGGAGGGGTGATGTTGGAGCGCGTGAGCTTATTCAGTGCAGCAGGAACAACGCACATGTTGATCTTTTTTTTCTTTTAGTACATGTGCCTTCCCTGTTTATTTATATATCTAGTGATTTCTCTGCATGTCTGTCTCTCTATTACGCAGTGCTCTGTCTGTCTGTGTGTTATGGATCTTAAAAATAAGTTATAAGGGCAGTTGTTCATGTTAATTGCAGTCTCAATTGTTAAAAAAAATATTTTAAAAGGAGCATCCCACATGAAAATATAACGATCTCATTAACTGACAGTGCATACCAATTTATAAATTTTATGTCCGTTTGAGGTTAAAAAGAAAAAAAAAAGTAACACTTTATCTCCAGCGGGGAATGGAACTGAGGTCTGTGAGGCACAGCAAAGCTGCTGTGATCTGAAAAGCAAATCTTAGCGCGCTTCACCACGGAAACTGTTGCATCATCCTTGAACCTTTTGTGAAAGTGTTTATTTGATCTTTGGAACTCAGGCTTTACACATTCTATAGTTTATGCCTACATTTTGTAACATCAAGACACTATATAAAAGCGGTCGGGATTGTCCTTCCGTCCCGTGAGTGCAAAGCGTAGCGGTATTCCGCTTATCACAGACTTACTATTTGCGGCTTGCGGTATGAAGCGACACGATGTGAGCAGAGTTCTGGTGCTCCCATCGTTCCCTTGCTTTTGTATGCGCTCTTGGAGATTAGGTAGGCTATTTTTAGATTTGTATACAAAGAAATTTTGTCCTGCCTTACTACTTCTAACTTGGTCACTTCATTAGCAGTCATTCATTGACTTTTGCGACACGACGAAAGGCAAAGCCCTCACTGACTCACTCATCACTAATTCTCCAACTTCCCGTGTTAGGTAGAAGGCTGAAATTTGGCAGACTCATTCCTTACAGTTTACTTACAAAAGTTAAGCAGGTATCATTTCGAAATTCTACGCGTAACGGTCATAACTGGATCCTACTTACGTGCATACTGTATATACGTCCATAGCCTGCAGCTCGCTCGCCGTGTGAGGCGGGGTTACATCCTGCGTCCGCTGGCCTCCCACAATGTTGGCTGCCTGCCTATATTGCGTCCCCCATCCCCACGCCTCCCACGTAGTTGGCTGCATGCCTATTTTACACTTGGCGTAAAGCCACGCACTTTTCCACGGTACCTCATACCCTGTCGTATGCAAGTTCTCCGTTAGGTTTTGCAGACTGGTGGCACCCAGCATCAAAGCAGTGCAACTGTTCCTGTGTGGTTACCCTTTCTTCGATCCACATCCACGACGGCGGCTCAAGTGCTCCTTGTAGAACTGTTTGTACTTGCAAGTTACCGTGAGGTAATTGTACTTATGATAGTTATAATATTGCACAACCTGAGCCACTTTATAAAGCGCGTATTTACATATGATGACGATATTTTTAAGATGAAATGCAGCAAAATATGTTGATTATATTAGAGAAAAGCCAAGCAAAATGACACCTTGTATTGGCTAACTAAAAAGATTACAATATGCAAGCTTTCGAGGCAACTCAGGCCCCTTCTACAGGTAAGATGTAATCATTGATTACTTTAATCAATTGATTATATTGTACAGGTAAAACTTTAACTACACGGTGCCGCATCGCTAGCGAGCTTGAGCTTCGTTCACGGATTGTTCCTGCCTCGCGCTGTTTTCATGCTATTGCTGGCGAGACACTGGAAGGATAGATGGATAGAATAATTAAACATTACGAAGATATTTCAATGTTCCTTAAAAGTTTTGAAGAATCGGCGTTCTAAGCTTACAGATGGCTTAACGTCTATTACAGAGCTGATTGTATGACGATTGGGTATTTGGAGAAAGAAAAGGAAGGACAGGAATTGGGGGTTAGTATGTTTGAAAGAGACAGTACTTCTGTAATAAAGCATTTCATTGAAGGTCGCGCATGGTGCAGCGAGCATCTTGCTGTAAGACATGAATAATCACTGCGCCACCGTGTTCCCATGTTTAATAACATGCTTTAACTCATATCATCATGAAAATATCACGTATACTTCTCAGTATTTTAATTACTCGGAGAGCTGTAATATTACGAACGTAATGGATTCTGTGTCCTGTCGGAGGAGGAGCACGTAGTGATTCAGGCACATAGAGCATATATACTGTAAGATCAAATACAAAACAAAGCATTTAACGTGCTACTTTAGTTACGATGGGATTTGAGAAACTAGTAAATTAAAAGGTTAAAAGTTTATGATGTTCTACTTTAATGAAAAAATAAACTACGTGATTAAAGTGGAAATTTCGAGATTAAAGTTGACATTTCGTGCTTTTTTCACACTGTGTGCCATTTTTTTTTTTTTTTTTCACTGTACCCTAATAAGCTTTCATATGACACTAAGACATTGGGCTACGAGTCGCCTTTTCACGCCGACTTTGATATGTGACAACTTTTTTATTTCGGGCACTGTGCGACTTTGTGAACTTGAGCTTTCGAGTTTCTCTGACACACTATGTCACTCGATCAACTTCCTTTTGTTGCTTATATAACTGTTTAAACCAACAAATAGTACGTTTTTCTTTGCCTCCATTTCGTATTCGCTGAAATTCTTCTATTTTTCCTCGTACTTTTGCCATTGCCTTTTCACAGAACGCTGGGTTTAAGGGCTATTTATATTGATTTGCATATTCAAAGAGGCGTAATTCTGGGAGGAGTTGGAGCGGGACAGCAGGTGCGTGCACGTGCGTTAATTTGCACGCTAAGCGGGATTCATGTAGCGGAAGTTGGCGAACGCACAGATTCCTGCATCTGGATTTTTCTGTGCATAAGCACATTTCGGCTTTTGTGCTTGCGTCATGTTATAGTGCGAATTCTATGCACGGCGTTATGCATGAGGCCCCAGTTCAGTCACTCCCAGATAATCAGTCAAGGCATGAGCTGGGAGAAGTTCGTGCACGTTCTAAGTCGGTGGTGGGATGGAATAGCCGGCTGCTGGCAGCTTGTCTTTATCAGCACGTTTAGAGGACAAAAGATGCTGGCGGAGAGGTGTGAACGGATTTAAGAAACGATTTAAAGTGGGCCGGATCTACGAGTTTTTTCGTAGGCTCTGGTAATTCTAGTGTTAAGGGGTGCAGGAGGTGAGAGCTTATCGTGAAAGCATTGGCTGCAAGGCAGGAGCCTGCCATGGGTATGGTTGCAGTCTATTGCATACAGTATCAGCGTGGCATTTACTCTTGATTGACTTCAATATCTTCTTCTTTCGGCTGCTCCCATTAGGGGTTGCCACAGTGGATCATCTTCTTCCATATCTTTCTGTCCTCTGCATCTTGTTCTGTTACACCCATCATGTGCATGTCCTCTTTCATCACATCCATAAACCAACACAATCTCGCCTCTCTGACTTTGTCTCCCATCTGTCCAACCTGAGCTGACCCTCTAATGTACTAATTTCTAATCCTATCCATCCTCGTCACACCCAGTGCAAATCTTGGCATCTTTAACTCTGCTACCTCCAGCTCTGTCTCCTGCTTTCTGGTCAGTGCCACCATCTCCAACCCATTTAACATAGCTGGTCTCACTACCGTCCTGTAGACCTTCCCTTTCATTCTTGCTGATACCCGTCTGTCACAAATTATTCCTGACACTCTTCTCCACCCATTCCACCTTGCCTGCACTCTTTTTCACCTCTTTCTCAATCCCCATTACTCTGTACTGTTGATCCCAAGTATTTAAACTCCTCCACCTTCGCCAACTCTACTCCCTGCATCCTCACCATTCCACTGACCTCCCTCTCATTTACACACATGTATTCTGTCTTGTTCCTACTGACCTTCATTCCTCTCCTCTCTAGAGCATATCTCCATCTCTCCAGGGTCTCCTCAACCTGCTCCCTGCTATCGCTACAGATCACAATGTCATCAGCAAACATCATAGTCCATGGGGACTCCTGTCTAATCTTGTCTGTCAACCTGTCCATCACCATTGCAAATAGGAAAGGGCTCAGAGACGATCCCTGATGTAATCCCACCTCCAACTTGAATGCATCCGTCACTCCTACCGCAGACCTCACCACTGTCACACTTCCCTAGTACATATCCTGTACAACTCTTATATACTTCTCTGCCACTCCCAATTTCCTCATACAATACCACAGCTCCTCTTGAGGCACCCTGTCATATGCTTTCTCCAGGTCCACAGAGATGCAATGCAACTCCTTCTGGCCTTCTCTAAACTTCTCCATTAACATCCTCGGCAAACATTGCATCTGTGGTGCTCACTAATCATCACCTCACTTCTTAACCTAGCTTCCACTACTCTTCCCATAACTTCATGCTGTGGCTCATCAATTTTATTCCAAATTTTATTTTAAATCAGTTTTATTTTATACTCTTGATTGACTTCAATATCTGTGTCTCTATTGTTACTTCAGAATGATTTCCTCAACATTTGCCATCCATGCTGTGCTTTCTCTTTATAACAGTTCTGTGTCATCACCTAGGGCTGGGCAATATGGCAATAAAAAGTTACATTTATGTATGATTTATGATGTATGTGAATCTTTCATCATATAAATTTTCAATTATTAAGGGGAACAAACCAATTCCTAATGTCCTATTTCCGATGTCCTAATTTTTTATTGTCAATGAAGAAAGGTGCAAAATAAGAACTTCTTTCTGTTCATGCTTTGTTTGTAGTCCTCATTCTTCTGCAGCCTCCAGATTCCATTCACATCACTTGCAGGCAAATTTTCTTGAAATATGCAGTTTTCTTTATAACTTTTCCTATTTTATAATTCTCACTGGTCTTCCCCGTAGCTTAGACATGCCTTTTGCTACTGCCACAGATATCCCACCCTCTAACAAACCGCTTAGCTTACAGAGCATACCAGCCAGCTTCTACCATCTGCTACTTATACAACTACAGCTCTGTAGAGTGACATTCTTGTATGTCAGTGGTTTTCAATCTGTTTAACTTGTGGACCGTTTTTAGTTTGAGAAGTGCCTTGCACATCTTTATGAATTTTCCAGCAGCTTCATTTACTAACGTTAGATTGAAGTGTGGCGAGGTGGAGACGGCAACGTCTGTCTTTACCAAACATTAGATTGATCAAAGAGTGGGGTTTTGAGCTTCTGGATTTATTAACATAGGATAATGTACAGGTGGTTGGAAATGACTTGCTTGATTTTTGCTGACCAACTGAAAAATTTTTATGGCCCTAAACACTATTGTAGTGGAGTAATTTCCTCTAAGCTCTCTATGAAACCCATCTGACCTCTCATTACAGTCATTCTTCCTTCTCATCTTAGCCTAGCCACCATTGCAGGGTTAGAAGGCACAATGGACATCTCCGGCATTTTCTTCCCCCAGGCCCAGACAAGGCACATTTTTCTTCTTAATCACGCTGTTTAGCTAAATATATATAGCAGGGAGCGTGCCTCGTGTGGTGTATGCTGACGCTAGGGTTTTATTTTCACACATTGGTTCCATTATGCTTGTTTCTGTTTTAAGTGCTGCAGTAAATTGAATGTGCTGCCACTTGTATCGTCTTTTTGTAAACTTTGCTTTTTACATCTACTTTTAATTTCATACAATGCTGCAGTTGTTTGCGTATTTCAAATAATTTTAGTGTACATTCAGGAAAGGACTTAACATTCTAAAAATATAGTATGATTCTGATCTGTGCTTGTACCAGTATTGATAACAGAGATATTATTTGAAGGGCTCCTGTGATAACCTGAAGCAAAGCTAGAATTTAAAACCATTGAGTGTGCCAAGTATAAATGCTAATAACCACTGAATTTTAGAGCAATTTACATTTTTGTAATTCTGTTCTTTCTTTTCTGTTCCTAGAGTTTGAGGTTGCTATACATCAGAATCTATGGATTTAAATATCAAAGGCAGCTCTTTACCGTTGATCCCACAACACTTGAATCCCATCAGCATGAAACAAATACCTGAAGCAATGGGCAATATGAGTAATCCAGAACCAGAAGAAATGAGCACTGATCCAGTCACTCTTATAGATGAAGCTGCAGCTCAGTTGGCTGTCTCGTTCCAGGACAGCGTTTTTCAAAAAATAAATGTACACGATTCTCGAGCTAAAACACTGAAGGACCTGACTTCTCGGGTATTGAATGGAGACCAGGATAAAGTTGCAAAATTTTGTGGTGAACCTCTCAATTTGAAAGGAAATGAAACTCCTCCACAGAACATCAGCCCAAAAAAGAAAAGTGAATCTCCTGAGATAAAGCTAAAGATCACAAAAACTATAACCAATGGAAAACCACACTTTGAGTCCCATTTCTGTGAAGATGGAGAAAGTGTTACCAATGCAGTTAGTGCAGCAGCTTCATCTATTACAACAAAAAACAAAGAGGATGGGGAGAGTGATGTCAACAGTACTTCTCAAAAGAATGTCACATTTGATGTGAGGTCTAACCATGTTGCTTTACATGCTGCAATGTCACCATCAGTTAAGATCGAAAAGGTAAGGTCCCCCCCCCCCCCTTAAAAACTGCATGATAGTAGCATGATGTGAGGCTCCCTCTAAATTAAAAATATTTTGGATGTTTTATGACTGGTTTTGTCTATTTCCCAGAGGTCTAATTGCTTACAGTTGCTTTTTAACTCTTTTAGGGCGGATGTCAACTTTTGACGACAGCTGGGGTTGATGGCAGATATCAACTTAGTTGACGTCCCGGGAGAGAATGTGATAATCAGCTGTAAACGTTGACAAAACCCTGTTACATTATAGGTAGACCCTCTACTAGGAGGACTGTTAGACTCGTTGACTTGATGTGCGTGAATGGCATAGACTTCGGACACTTTGTGTTTTTGTTTTTATTGTGTATTACTTAATCGGACTTATCGAACTTCACTTTGGATTCAAGAAATCTGGAAATCGAAAATGAGACGGGTAGCTTGTGGGAGAGACCCCCCCCCCCCCCCCCCAAAAGTGCCTTTCAGCTTATGAGTGATGTGACAAACAGGTATGTAATTAAGTATGTGAATTTACATACTATAGAGGCTCATGGAACATAAAATAGAATGGCATTTGTCATAAATAAGTATTTTATGTTGACTTATGGGTGAAACCATTGATTTGTGTGTTTTTTAGAAAATATTCAGCACTAGGAGGAAAGAGTTGACTGGTCTCATATCCTGGGTGTTTTCATTATTAGTATTTTCCAAATGTGCTTGTGGTAGGAACTTGGTAATGGAAGTAATTGTATGTGCCATATGTTTTGGCTAGAAGCCAGAGAGTTTCTGCTTGTTACCTTATAGTTTTGCACTCCCCCACCTTATTTCTGCAAAGATAATGCAACTTCATGGGCAAAAATATTGCTTCAATCTGGTACTTGTCATACCACACCAGGAAGGCAGCTATGAAGAGCAATGCGGTATGAAGTATGGCACTCCACTGCCACCAGAAACTCTCCAAAGTCCAAACTATTAACAGATTTGTAAGATGGTCCCAGTGCTTATGGTCAACCAATCAACACAAGTCATCACCTGAGCCCCATCCATGATAGTTCCTGGTTTAACGCAAGTATGTACCCTAGAGTAGCAGCTAAAAATAAGTACCAAGGACCACCTCCCAGGGACCATGAATGCCCCAAGTTCCTGAGGTGGGAAGCAGTTTCTGAAAAGTCCCTGGTTCCTAGAAGGCACCTATAGTTAACTGACATGTCAGCTTTAGGTGAGTAGAAACTATGCTTTTACTATAGATTTCATCTAGTCAAGTACAATTCCTGGTGCTTGCCCTATGTGGCACATTTCCCCTTACCCTTTAAAGTAATGGACACATGTAATCTAGACCTGGAGTACACATTTGACTGACTCTGACTCTCTCTGACTGTCCTAATGGTAGAGAGAGAATTTATTTTTGAAAACTCTTCCAGAATGGGAACGAGAGAACTTTTTATTGAGCTAGACGTGTCTTTCAGGAGGCTCAAGATTAGTATGTCAAAGTATGTCTTCCCTGTGAATGCGTATAGGTATACACATTTTGGTTTTGATAAGAGTGTCAGTCACCCAGCAGTTAAGAATAGATCTCTTAGAATTCTGCACAATATTTATTGCTATAATTTATAGAAATCAATTGGGGTTTAGCATTTTATATTCTCAGATATGTAAAATAATACCAAAACTCGCAAGAGAATGTTGTTTGTAAGTAAGCTTTAAAATTATTTAATTTCATAACCTGCTGTATTTGCTTTTAAATAAAAAACCCTTGCCTTAGAAATGTTTGTTTTGAAGGTCCTTCGTTCCATTGTCTTTCTTATCTCTTATTGATTCTTTGGTAAACCTTATTTTAATTTCTGAACTTGGGCTTTGCTTGAAGTTTTTTTGGATTGACATTTTGAGAAGCTTTTCAGATAAACTGTGAACTATTTTTTTAGTATTGAGGACAAAGCAATGAAATGTCCACTTGGGTATGTTCTTATAGTTCATATTTTAAAAATGCATTGTGCATACATAATGGTTAAATAAGTACTCCATGTATCTCCTTTATTTCAAGCACCACATGTATGTAATGTACTTGATGTTAGTTTCTTTTGTTCAGTTCTTCATTGAATATTTGTCAAACGTACCAAATTAAATTTCCCTAAAGCTGTCCCCCACCTAATCCTAAGTTGACAGTAACAGCCAAGAAATAAGTGAAAGGAGGCCTTGCCTGAAAACATAACGTCACAAAGGCAACTTTGTCTACTCCAATTGCTTGAGCAGCACACACAGTCCAGTTGTTGAAAATTATTTGGAAAATACTTTTGCCGTTGGTACTTGGAGATAACCCCAGCCTTAAATTTTGTCAGAAATATCCTGAAAAATGCATAACCCACAGATAAGCCAAATGTGAAAAATTTAAACAAAATTGGTTCTGGAAAACATAACATTACTTTTTAAAGTAACGAGTAACCTAACATAATGCTTTATTTATTTATTTATTTATTTATTTGTTTTTTTTTTTAAGATACCTGTGTATCTTTCTTAAGCAGACGTGTTATTAAGGAAGCATATTTCCAGCACTTCAAAAAATAAATACTGCATTGTTTTGTCAAAATATTGTCTTTTTAGACATTGCCTGCTATTGCCAATGTAATATTGTCTGGTGTTCCTCCGCTAAGGAAGAGGTTCAGCATGTGCATAGCATGTAGTCAGGTGAAAAGAAATGAAAAGTTATAGCTATACATTAATCCTGCATGTGCTGAGGGATGCATTTAATCCATCCAATTTAGGGTCTCGGGGAGCAAGCGACTAGTGCCAGCAGCATTGATTATAATGCAAGAAACATGCGTGGTATGCCAGTGCTTTGGGCATAATCACACAGCCAAGTAGAAAAGAGTGTGCGTGCTGTATGCAATCCAGTAACAAACCTATAATGTTCCAGTTTAGTTTTAAGCCAGCCATTTGCTGTAGATAATTGGAAAAGATGCAATCTGGTGGCACAGCGGCTAATGTTCATGCTGCAAATATTTGGAGGCGCACATTCAGAATGTAAGAAGGGATTGTTATTTACAGCACATGAATGAATAAATATATTTATCAAATGCAAGAAAATGTTTAGATATGATTGTGTTTCTAGTCACTCAGTTTCATGAGCTATATGGGTTTAGGATTCAATAATAAATGCTGGTCAGTGAAATGAGCAAATTTCGTACAAAAGAAAAAGTAACACACAAATTTATAATACACTCTTATAATACAGATATATATTTTTATTTTATTTTTTTTAAAGAATAAGTAATGTAATTAAGTTACTTATTAAAGTAATGTTCCACTACAGCGGCACATGATGGGCTTTAATACTTAGCAGTCACATTCAATGGTATTACAATACCATTACTAAAACAAAGCAAGAATCTATTTTGGAAGTTTCACCATTATGGAAAGTATTCTTGCTGCTGATACACCTTCCATTTTAGGTTTGTGGTAGTCTAGTAAAAATCATTTACTAATAGAGGCTCTACCATTTTTTTTTTTTTTTTTTTTTTTTTTTTTTTGCAAAGATTGTTAACTCTTCTGATTTGTGAACCTTCTTTTACCCGATATTATTTTTAACCCCCCCCCACCACCACCAATTCCTGTAATTTAAAGGAATACTCCACCCAAAAGTGATATGTTTTTAAAATATTACTTACCCCATGTAGGTTGTAGTGATGGCAGAGAAAAAAAATAATGTTTTCAGAATGAGAGAAAACTATTTCGGTCAGTTGCAGTGTGTGCTATGAGCTTTGGGTTTACTGCTGTTCCACAGCTGTGAACTAGCAGTGGACCAAGACTAAAGGTGTTTTCACACTTGTCTGTTTTCTTTGTTCTAAATCATGAGACTTCTTATCTTTTTCTTTTTCCAGTTCAGTTTCTGTTCACGCTGCACACTTTCATGTGAACTAAACATATCGTTAAAAACCCAGTGAGTTCAGAGAAGCACCCTGACCCCAGAGTATGTCCACCGTTTCTTGTTTTAATAAAAGAATCTCCACATTAGGCAGCACTAGCTTCTTATGGACCGCTTCCTTGCAACAGATACATTTTTTTTATTTTTTTATTTTTTCCTTTTTAGTTTAGAATTGTCCCTTCTGGCAAATTGATTGCACATTATATGTGAGAAAAGTTAAAGAAAAGGATTAATCCTGGAACTTTAACATTTAATATTTGATATCATTTTACCAATTTTAGCGTTGGCACAGTCAACTGAAACTTTAAGCATTTAAACTAGTCAGAGCGTTTATTTCACGAAAAATATGCAGTGTTTAAGAATGTAATTATCAGAACTATAATAGTTTTTCTGCCTTGTCCATTTTCTGGATTTTAGAGCTTGTTGTGGATGTCACACTGGCAGAATTCAATCAATAAATATTTAATCACATACACAATGGTCCGAACACACACCAGAATGACAAAAAGGAAGAAAATTTAAAAAGAAAAACCTCTGCAGTTATAGTGAGGCATTATGCAGGTGTAGTGCCGTTGGTATAAAGGAGTCCTCATAGCATTTCTTGATACACTTCTGCTTAATAATTCATTGTCTAAAAGTACTCTGTGTACCAGAGAGGTGCCACATTGTTCAACATGCACACAGAATTGTTTACATTCTCTTTTTCACTGCTACCACCTGGGGGTTGAGAGGGTGTCCCATAACAGAGCCGTCCCTTCTAATTACTTTGTTGATTTAGTATGGCTGTCCTTAAGTGATGTTACCGGCCTGGTGATGAAAATCACCATGGCCATCACAGAGTTGTAGAATATGTAATGGATGTTGTTGCCCATGTTAAAATAATAGTCTCCTAAGAAATAACGGCCTGTTCTACTCTTATTTATTTCCGTTGTGTTATGAGAACAAATTAGCTTGTCACTGATGTGTAAAATTAGTACTTGTAGCAGTGCACCATCTCAACATTCACTCCCTGAATAGTGACCGAGCATAGAGGCTCTTTGTTGCGGTGAAAGTCAATTCTTTCTGCACCAGGAAACAGTTCTTGATATACCCAATAAGTGCATATTCATCTGAAAATTGCTGCAAGTGACATAACCTGGTGTTATATTTATAGTTTAAAGTGGTACAAAGTAAACAAAAGAACTGTTCCTTATGGTGGTTCAGTGTTATTCGCATCTGCATCTGAGACAAAATCCTTGAGACTCACAAACTGCAGTCTGCCTGACAGACATGTCATTATCCAGGACACAATAGTCTCAACCACCTGCATATTTACCCTTAATGTAATGACTGGATTGTACTGAAAATGCCGGAGAAAGCAAAAAAACATAATCCTTGTTCAAAGGGCAGTCAAGATGAGCCAGAGTGTGGGTTTGCATTGAGTATAGATCTGTAAATTTAAATTCCACTTAAAATGTATTTGATTTCTAATGACTGCCTTAAGTGAACTAGGCAGAAGCCAGATCAAATCAAACTTAAGATTAGAAAATCAAGTTCAAAAACAAAATAAAAACTGAGAACACAGCTTCTGTAAAGACTGCTGCTTGCACATTGCCTGCAAGTTGAAAAACTTTTATTCTATTACATAGTATAAAATTATATAAATACTAACTCTAAGAGCAACTTTAAACTGATATAACCTTCAAATAGTTACCAAAGTAATATTGACATTCATAAATGTTGAAATACAATTCATTTTGTTAATTACACAGCTTTCCTTGGAAACCCCTAAAAGTGCAATACCAGAATGTGACTTATTAAGCCTCTGCTGGAGGCAAGTGTGATCTTTGTTTGTAGGAAATGAGCATGTGAAAGGCACTATATACAGTACATAAAATATATTATTAGAGTTGCAGAATTCTGATGGAACAAGTATAAATTTAGACTTAAGCAATGAGTTGCTTTAGAGAAAGAAATAGTTTTGTGAATTTGACATGCTTAGTGTAAACGAAAATGTGGGCAGAGCTTTGTGTGTGAGAGAGAGGTTGGGGGGGGGATGCCTAGAACAAATTCCAGGAGCTGTTATGCAAACATGTTATCTAAACACTGCTCTTGAGATTGGTACTGAGCTTAGCACTGTACATTCATCTCATCAACATAAATTTAGCAATTTCTGAAATGTTGAGATTATTTAAATCGGGTGGATGAATAATGTGGTTGCTCAAGTATGCGCAAAAGGAAATTTAACTTACAGTTCCTTCTCCCTGTGACTGCTGTGAGAATCTAGGCAGGCAAACAGGGTGCAGTGGACATGCACAGACTACAAAATCCTTAATTTTAACCTGGTTTTGTGTTTACATGGCCAAATAACCGTATTACTTTTGGAGAAATCTACTTGTGTTAACCTGGTATCTCAGACCAATAACTGGATTTCTCTACATAGAATGAGGGTTTACATGGCATGTTAGAAACCAGTTTCAATAAACAACGGGTTCCCATGTGTAAAACAACACTGCTGACATCTTTATGCTTTGGAAGGATAGACCAGACAATGAACTTTACATGTTCCTCAGGAAAGCAGGAAACACAAGTCTTCATGCCAAAGGGTGCCCAGTTCAGGATTTGTACAATGAAGCTCCCCAAAATAACCATTTCAGAGTTTACAGCTTCAAAACTGTTGTTCAAATGCAACATCACTGGTTATCTGGGTACTTGGTTTAGCTCCACTTTTTCATTGGAGCTCCCACACCTCGTCCTGCATTGGAGTGAGTATAAAACTGGTATTTGCTGGATTC
>NC_041398.2:68450417-68610417 GCF_900747795.2 Erpetoichthys calabaricus
AAACCTTAAATGGACTGTTAGACACTGGATCCCAGGTTACCCTGATGCAAGAGAGCTTTTTCAAGCAGCATTTTGCAGATAACATAGAAATTGGGCAGGCCCCGTTTCTTCTAACCCTGAAAGCTGCCAATGGGTTGGATATCCCCTATACAGGGTATGCCACAATGGATTTTGAGGTGGCTACTGTGAAGTTACCAGCCAGAGGGGTTGTAATTGTGAGAGACGAGGTCCAGACAAGCCTATTGCTGATTGGAATGAATGTAATCTCTGCTTGTTGGCATGCAGTTTTTCAGGCTCCAGAGTCACCAGTGGTACTGTCTCAAGCAGCCCCCAGTACACAGGAAGCAGGGTGTAACAGCTCTGCTGTGTGTCGACATGCCAAGGCACACCGGAAAAATGATGGATTCAGCAGCTCCACAGCTCCCCTCTCTGGGACATCACTATTTTTTCTAGAGGCTGGGTTTCCCATTGTCCAAAACCCATATATGGGAAGTCCAGGTGGAGATGGTTCGGCCGTTGGGGTAGCTGAAGCACCTGGGACCTTCAAACAGGAGCTGGGCACCTTTCCATTACAGGGCACATTCATGTATACAATCACACTGGCCTTCACGCAACACAGTGTCAATTTACAGTGTCCAGTTAACCTAACCACATTCTGCTATTGAGCAGGACTCTAACAGTAAAGGCTGTAGAGCTTTTTTTGTCATCAGTATTTTCTGCTGATTGGCAAATTCAGATATGTGACTTTGCTTTCGATGTACAGCGGCATGAAGTAGTTGCAAGGACTCCAACCTTTACTTATATCGATAGTGTTACCTTGGAAACATCCTCCTCCTACGACAAGAATGAATCTTATGATGTAAAAAAATGAACTTTGTTTTTGACAAAATTTTAAAATGACTTGCTTCCTGTTTTCAGTGAATGATATGGTGACAAACACAGCCATCTCACATCTCCAGAGTTCTGAGTTTTGAACCTTGTCGGGTTTTGCCTGTGTGTAGCTTGAATGTTTTTTCCTCTGGGTACTCCAGTTTGCTTCCATATTTAAAGGGCACACATGCTAGGTGAATTCTTTTCATCCATATTCTAAACCACTTACCCACAAGGCACTAGACCCCATAACTAGCAGCACTGGGGATAAGAAGGGGAAACACACTCTAAACAAAGTGCCAGTCTGTTGTAGGGGCCGTTTAGCAAATTAAAACTGAAAATTGGCAAAAAATAGCTGAGTGTGGGCATGTGTGTCAACGTGCCCTGTGATGTACTGGCACCCTATTCAAGTATTCATCCATCCATCCATTTTCCTAACCTTTTGTAATGCTTATCCAGGGTCCCAGCTGGAGCCTATCACAGTTAGAACCCAAGTATTCATTTAGGTAAAAAAGTACTTTGATAAACAATGTCTAAATAAAGAATTCTATTACCCTACTTGTCCCTATTAACCTAAAGTAGATGACAGGTAGTTTTATTTTGGTCCATTTCATGCTTATCCACAACTGATGCCTCTTCGGTCTCAACTTCTCCTTCATTACCCACATTAAATTATCACTTCATGCCTGAGTCTCCTAATCAGTAATTCTCGTACATGATTATGTAAAGCAGGCAAAGACAGAATCAGTGAATGCTGTTTCGAGTCTTAGTTTTTAACTCTTCTGATTCTGAATCTGTAGTACCCTTTTACACTTAAATAATATTCAATGCATAGATATTTTTGTAGATATTGTGGCTTTTTCATGCCACCATTTTGTTTCGCAATTCGGATAGCAGGTATCGCCATTTTGTGTGTTTTTGCATTGGCCGCTTCCTTGTAGTTTATGGTCACTATGCCCATTGCTGGGTATGTGACTTGAAGGTTAAGTGACATATTGTGTCATTGTACCACACTACTCTCAGTATCCTACTTTCTGGATATTTTAACAAATCTGTTTCTCATATGATACTTTAAGCTGGTGCTTGTCATGATTAGCAACTCTTTGTCGATTTGTATGAGGCTGGAAAATTCCTCTTTTGTAACTATTAGATTTCTTTCAGAAGTTTTGAAGTGAGTAGAACCTATTGTTTTATTTTATTGTAATGTGTGGAATATTTTCATGAGCACTGTCATTTTAGGTGCTTTTTGGTGCAAGTCAAGCTGAGTGTGTGGCCTCAGAAGTCGCACTGCATGTCATAATTGGTTTGACTCTATTTTAACTGATGCTATAGAGAGACCCATGTCCATAGATATTTAATCAAAAGCATTTTTGTGTGTTCAGTGACTAATTCTGTTTGGAGTACAGACTTTTTGCTAGGTAGTTCTGGTTCTTGAAATACTGGTTACGCACTTGGATTAATTACACGATTGTTCTTTCTCCTTGGTTTGACTTTCATCTTCATCACCTGCTCCTTATCTATTCCCATAGCTCTGAAATATTTTCATCCTGTGGCACTGCATTTTGATATTTCTGCATGTTTTTTTGATAACAGTTTTTAATCAGTGTTCTGGCTTTGATATTTTTTGTTTCATTTTAATTTATGGCTTTTGGCATTAATGGACCTTAAGTTTTCTTTGATCTCATGGTTTTGCATTTTTGCTGTCTGCCTTCTCACCCCTGGCAGAACAATATGTTCTAATTTCTAACTACCATATAAGGATTTTTCTTAATAGGTAAAAACATTGCACACTTCTAAAATGTCACTTAATGGTTGATAATGTTTAGAAAGTTACACTTGCACAATTTTTGTTATTTATCATTCTTTAGCCCATAGAATGACACAATTTTGGGACTGTGAACATATCTTTCAGTTCTTTTAGTTGCACCCAATGCAATTAAATATCTAATAGAATTTGGAAAAAAAGATATTGATGATATAAAAATTTAAAACAGTAAAGCAAGAAAGACCTGCACATATTTGATTTGAATTTACTGTTAGAATACTTATTACCTCAATATAAATTTAATGCTGTATGTGTCCTTACTAGCTGTGTGTGGTCTTCAGGACAAACCAACCTGAAGACTCCCTAGCAGTTTTACTATATTTGTAAGCTTGGAGAGGCATCAGTGAACTCTTAAGAATTACGAAGCCAGTCCCACTGGCTTCTGTAAGAAGACACTGACAATACCATATCTTAGCCGTATCACTGGCATATGAGTTCTATTATTCTTTGTCTCGAGAAAATACCCTACAGATAGACAATGTTTTAGTGAAAACTTCAGGCCTTGCCTTCTGTTGCTGAGGTGTTTCACTTGCATGTTGTTGAGCCATGGCGTATGCTTCGTTTTGATGTTGTGTCTCTTCATCTGTGTCATTAGCATGATGTTGTTTTTGCGCGGAGGTGTTTGCTACACACAGGTCTTTCATAGTGAGAAGTGAACTGCGTGTAAGCACTGAAATAATTTAAAAGTGCATGCATTCGCCATCTAGTGTCTGTGGTTGAGCATGAGCAGAACGAACCGCTCCCTACACACAGGTCTTTCATTTATACTGTATATGTCTAAAAAGGAAACTCAAAGATAAACCTTAAAGATAGGGTGAGAAGCTCAGTCATCCGGGAGGGGCTCAGAGTAGAGCCGCTGCTCCTCCGCATCGAGAGGAGTCAGATGAGGTGGCTCGGGCATCTGATCAGGATGCCTCCTGGACGCCTCCCTGGTGAGGTGTTCCGGGCACGTCTAACCAGGAAGAGAGCCCCGGGGAAGACCCAGGACACACTGGAGGGACTATGTCTCTCGGCTGGCCTGGGAACGCCTTGGGATTCTCCCGGAAGAGCTAGAAGAAGTGGCCGGGGAGAGGGAAGTCTGGGCATTTCTGCTCAAGCTGCTGCCCCCGCGACCTGACCTCGGATAAGCGGAAGAGGATGGATGGATGTCTAAAGAGGTTGTCCATTTAATGCATGTTTTAATAATTAATCAAATTTTGCAAAAAAAAAAAAAATTCTTTATGTTGCATTCCAGTGTTTAAGACCCTACTCATGCCTATGCATATGCAGAGTCATCCTCCACATATTTTGTGTGAATTGATGCCTGTTTAAATTAATATTATCACAAGCTGAGTTTGCTGTTTTAAGTATGATACACACACAATGGCTTTCTGTATGACAATCAAGAGGTAGAGCACAGCCTTGTGGGCCTGCAATGGTTTTTCAAAATAACTAAATGTGTCTAATTGTGGAAAATACACAGCTTGTGAGAAGAACTACATAATATGAACAGGAGTCACAGAATATTATTGATTTTATGGTGAAATAACACAAAGACAGATGGGAGTGTGAAGATACCCTGAGTACAGGAAGAACCGGTACAGGTACCAGAAAAAAGGTTTAAGATGAGAAGAATGGCCTGCTATTCTGTTGTTTAGGTGTGATGGTCTATTGGAAGTCTCTAGAACAGTGTTTCCCAAACTCGGTCCTGGGGACCCCCTGTGGCTGCAGGTTTTTGTTCCAACCGGATTCCTAATCAGTGACAACACCTGATAGCACTGATCTCATTTAATTAGCTGTTTTTTTTTTCTTTTATTCGACATTAAGAAAAGCACAGCAGCATGATTTTTACTTCTATAAGACATTTAGAAATATTTCTGCTTTTGCTATAGATTTAAATGCTTAACTCTCTTTTATTGATTTCATTATACTTTGCCCTTTCTCTGTGCAGTTTTTCCCCCTTCGTTGTATCTTAATAATGACAACCAGCAGAGCAGACACCCAGGCAAACAACACGGAATAATCAAAGGCTACAACTACTTAAGAGTCAAACCCACTAATTAGTAAATAATGGATTAATTAAACAATTAGAACACCATGAAAAGTAGAATGAAAATCAAGATGAAAATACTGTTAAAAAGAAAAAAAATACATTATTCCTATATAACTGCTTGGTACATTTAAAATTTTTTTTTTTTAGCAAACTTAGTTTCTACTTTCTATATTGTTCCCTAAACACAGAACTTGGGAAATAACACATCACTTACTTAGCCCAGGAGTCCAATTAAAAACAGAAGCTGGTTGGAACAAAAACCTGCAGCCACAGTGGGTCCCCAGGACCGAGTTTGGGAAACACTGCTCTAGAATGTTCTTTGTGCATAATGGTGCACTCTTGGTGAGTTGTGATTTACAACAAACAAATACCTTTCAACTCTGCAGATGTTGTAATGAGAAAAGTATTGCATCAATCCATTCAATCATCTGTTATCAAGCCCACTCTATTCCAGGGCCATTTGAATTTTCAAGGCGTTCTTTTCACATTGAAACTATTTATAGTTATGGACTTTCACAAATGTAACAGACTATCTAGTATTTGCCATATTCTCTTTTCCTATCCATTTGTTGTATATATGACTTTATTTTTCAGTTAGCAATGAAACAGCAGTCACAATGCTTTAAAAAAAAAAATAAATTTTAATTTCAGAGTTTGAGATAACATTGAGATAACAAAGTCTTCACATCCCACACAAAGCAAATTTCTGCCTTACATCTGTGACGTCCAGGACAAGCTCAGGGTCCCACAAGCAGGCAGCGTGGCGTGGTGGTTAAGGAGTTGGCCCTCAGACCCAAACGTGGTGGGTTCAAATCCTGATACCAACATTGTGTGAGGATGAGAAAGTCACAAATTGGACTAGCAAAAGAAATACAACTAATTGTATCTTAAATGTTCTAAGTCACCTTGGATAAAAGTGTGAGCCAAATGAGTAAAAATAAAATAATCTTACACTGGAGAAAGCTGTTTCAGAAAATAAGGTGAATGGATTATTTGACTGAGATACAAAGACAAAGAGTTACATTAATTACCATTTCAAAAAACATTAATTCAGGAGCTTAAGTACTAGGGTGTGGTACCGTGTTAGACATTCTGGATGTAGTGAGAAGTTAAGCACAATGACACCTTTATCTGGCTAACTAGAAAGATTACATCTTGCCTGAAGAAGGGGCCTGAGTTGCCTCGAAAGTTTGCATATCGTAATCTGTTCAGTTAGCCAATGAAAAGTGTCATTTTGCTTAACTTTTCACTACATTCGGGAGCTTAACAATAACACAGACTTTCCTCAATCCATTCAGCAAGCAAATGCAGATTAATATACACTTCCCTTATCAGTTTACATTTCTGGCAGATAAAAACAGTTTTTTGGCAAATTAGGGAGGTGGTTTTAATTTACTCTAATTTTATATTAGCCACATTCTTAAGGAAAACATACTCTAAAGTGGATCGACTGTTTAAACTTCTTAGTGTTTTCACCTGTTCACGTAAAATAAACAGCATTGCACTGAGCATTGTAGGTTCCAGTGGGGATGCGTGTGATGGTCTCCATTCTCCATAATGGCATGCATGCTCCTTTGAACACAGTTCTGAGTCTTCACTACAGAATGTGCCTGCTTCTTCACAATGAAAAGCAGGATTCAATCATTTGTTCCTTTGTTTTTCTGGTTTTTACAAAAAAAAAACTAGCATCCTTTTTTTTAGTGCAGCCCTCTTTGTTGTCCCTGAAGGAGAAAATTCAATTTATGAATAGGCATGATGGATTAGTTTAGTCAGAATACATTTTATTGATTTAGAGAGAACTTACTTCACCAGGGACTGCATTTAGCTATCAAATTCATTGTTGCTTTCGTGCATAGGGGATGGTGGTATCTGATGAGGCAGCTAGATGAACAGTTTCTTGAATACTTGATTAGTTATGTTACCATCTTTCATTAGGTGTACCTTTTCTTCCAACTTTTTATGCAGGTCATACAAACGTTGGTCCTCTGGAGACTAGATTAAAGAAGCAAAAGGAGACAGTTAATCCATACATGCCAGTAAATATACTTCAGCATATACTGTGGACACAAAGAAACATTGAATGTAAAGAGGGATGTGAATCTTTCAAGCATACCCCTAAGGCAAAAGTTGAGTCTGCCTTGACAAATTCTGTAGAGAAGAGAAGGGAAAAAGCTCAAGAGAAAGGTGACAAAGAAACAAAAGAAAGGGCAACCAGCTCTGTCTCTAGGCACGCCAGGGGACTGGGACTCTGAAATGTCTGATCTCAGCCTCAGTCGGATAGGCAAGACAAGGAGAGGTGTGGGGTTGGGGTGCACAAAGTTATTTTCTTTCGTTTTGTCTTTTTCCACACAGTTTTGCTTGTCAATATATTGATCAGCTCTCTGATTACGAGACCCAGCAATGAACATGTGATATTAGTGATAAAGCTAAAATTTACAACGTCTTTCTCCTCATGCCTGTTATGTAAATATCAATGAATGTTCCATTGATGGCAGAAGCAGTAAAACTAAAATCAATAAATAAAGTTGGATCATAAAGAGATGTCAGTTACAACCTCAAGAGAAAAAAGTGTTGTCCTATTTTTCATTCTTAAAACGCTGAGATATTTACAGAAGACCCTCTTAACAAGTAACAAAAAGTTATGACTTAAAAGACATCAGGTTGATCATTTTTTTTCAGTTTGACTATAGCAAGAAAATCAGAAATGTTGGAATTTTATTCCATAAACCAATTTTGTTTTTGGTGATGGAGTGCTGGATTCTGAAGAGACATGTGTCGTGTTGGTGGGGAACCTATATCAATGTAAATTAATTTTCTCTAACATATACACAACAAATATGGACAACAGATAATTCATTTATTTGCAATGTCTCTGACCTGTGGAGACATTTGTACCCAAATTTAACATAATATTCTTTCATTTCTCAGTACCTCATAGTTACTTAAAAATTGACTATTTCTTTATCAAGAACATAATGTCATTGCCATCTCATACCATCCTCATCTTATTTTTGAGGTCAAATCATTATTCCCCACAAACTCAGCTAAAAACTGTCGACTTAAGCCATTGTTGCTAGTGCATGGGGACTTTATAGAAATCATATCCATCAGAGTAACACGTTTTTATCGAGACAAGTTCTTCCCTATTTGGAAGGACAAAATATATGTCGTATGCTTCACATGAAATTAACTCTTTCAGGGCTGATGTCAACTTTTGTCAAAAGGAGGAGTTGACGATGGTAATCAATTGTAAAGTGTGACAATTACCAACCGTTATGTTTTAGTTGGATTCTCGTTGCTAGAAGGAAAGTTAGCTTCATTGGTTTGACCGAGATTTCCTGCGCTTGTGTGAGTAGTAAGGTACAAACAATGGCAAAAATGACACTGACATAATGGCGAGAGATCAAAGCGAATGCGTAAAGCAAAATACCCCGCAGGCGACATTTTGCCTGTTATCTCTGAACTGGACTATGACTTGTTGGACTCCGATTTTGATACAAGTGATCGAAAACGAATGTGAGGTTCCAGCTTCAGCTGATCGGTCCCCAGCTAGTTGTGGTGCTGACAATGTTCGCCAGGAGAACTGCCACTTAACAATGAGAAGAGGTATAAACGACATTGCAATGCACTGCAACCATGACTGCTGATGCTGCCCCAGCCATGCGAAGACAGCCTGGCAGCAAACCTGCTGCACATTCTTGGCAAACTGGCAGCCACTGCATGCAGCAACAGACGTTTTAAGTTGATTTCTGTGTGAAACCATTGCTTTTCAGAAACTATGTTTTTTGGAAAAAATATTCAGCCCTCAAAGAGTTAAAAAGACATCAAACCTGATTATGGCGATTTCTAGAATTAATCGAGAATATGCTATGACACCAAATGAGGCAGTCTTTAGGAATAAGTTGGTTTCTCAGTCAAAATTTAATCTTTTGACTACAAGAGAAGGAGAGCAGCTTATTTTAAGTTGCATCATCAATATTATGTACAATGAGAACACTCCAATTGTACAGTATTCTAGTTCAACATATACATTGTCACAGGTGGCTGGGTGTGGTCGGCATTCGGCTGCCTATAAAAGGGTCCGCCTCCCGACAATCAAGGCTGGAGTCGGGTGAGGAGAAGGACGAGGTCGGAGAGGAGGCGGCGAGGAGAGGCCTGAAGAGTGTGAGAAGCCTGGACTGTTGAGAGACTGTGGGGATGTTTGGTGGCGGTGCACATAGTGACTGTAAATAATAGTAGTGTGAATAAACGTGTGGTGATGGCTGAATACGTGTCCTCCTGTCTGTGTCCAGGCTGTACCCTTTCACAACATACACGGGTTGTTCACAATGCAATAATTGAGCTTAAAAATGTAGCAAGAAATAACATTAGGGAGTACAAAGAATGAATAAACATATTTAAGGAATACTATAATTCCTTATGAAGCAATCAGCCACAACATATACACCACCTGACCAATATTGTGTACATCCCCCTCAAGCCACCAAAACAGCTCTGAACCATTTAGGCATGGAGCCCACAAGACCTCTCAAGGTGTCCTGTGTTATCTGGCACCAAGACATGAAAAGCAGAACCCTTAAGTCCTGTAAGATGAGAGGTGGGCCTCCGTGGAGCAGATTTCTTTTTTTAGCACATATCATAGATGCTTGATCAGAATGACATCTGAGGAATTCAAAGGCCAAATCAATATCTTGAACTCTTCGTCAAATTCCTCAAATCATTCCTGAACAATTTTTGTAGTTTTATAGGGTGCATTATCCTGCTGAAAGAGGCCACTGCCATCAGGAACTACTGTTGCCATGGAAGGAGTATGTGGCCTGCAACAATCTTGGTACATGTAAAAGTAACATACTGTATATATGAATGCAGGACCCAAGCGTTCTAAGTGGAACATTGTCTAGAGCTTCACACTGTCTGCCTGTCTTCTTTCCATAGTGCATCCCGCTGCCATCTCTTCCCCAGGTTAACAGCGCACTTGCACCCGGCTATCCACATGATCTTAAAGAAAATCTGATTTATCAGACTAGGCCACCTTCTTTCATTGCTCCATGGTCTAGTTCTGAAAATGAATGTGCCCATTGTAGGTATTTTCGGTGGTGAACAGGGGTCAGCATATGCACTCTGACCGGTCTCAGGCTAGGCAGCCCCATATGCAGCAAGCTGCGATGAACTGTGTGTTCTGACATCATTCTCTCATGGCCAGTTTTAAATTTTCAGTAATTTGTGCTACAGTAGTTCTTCTATGGGATCAGAACAGATGGCCATTGTTGCCCATGACCCTGTTGCTGGTTCACTCTTTGTCCTTGGTACTTGGTACTAACCAATGCATACTGGATACATATCACAAGACCTGCTGGTTTAGAGATGCTCTCACCTAGCCGCCCAGCCATCACAATTTGGCCCTTGTCAAAGTTGCTCAGATCCTTCCACCTGGCCACTTTTCCTGCTTCCAACAGATCACCTTCAAGATCCAACTGTTCACCTGCTGTCTAATATATCCCACCACTTGGCAGGTGCTATTGCAACAACATAATTAATGTTATTCACTTCGTCTGTCAGTGGCTGATCAGTGTATTCCTCACAGTGTAGAGAAGGATAAGATTTAAGTCAAGGATTTTTTAATAAAATACAGATACAGACAGACAGCTTTGTGCTCTGTGCAGATCTTGGTAAATGTCAGAAACACTGAAATACAAGATGTCACAAACTCACTGTCACAAGCTCAATTAATGCCACTATTGTTAGCAGAATCTAGAGAAAATAAAATTCTACCCAGAAAATTACATTAAGCATCAATTACTGTCTTTCCAAAGAAAGAAAAGAATTATTAAAATGAGAATCATGCAAACCAATTAACCATAGACAGAGCAAGGAAGAGACCTGTCATCAACCAAAGAGCCCTGGACAGTCTGACATGGAGTATACAGACTTTTTAATAAATCTTTAAATGACCGTGGGAGGAATATGCCCTACTAGAATTCAGGCAAGTCTGGTACATTTAGTGTCTTTTTAAATTAGGGAAAAAGAGGCATTGTAACTTGATTGTCATTGAGATGACAACATAAAGAATATTAAACACATGTTATTAAAGATGTATAAATAGAGTCTGAGATAAAAAAAAAAATCAAGAAACTATTAATAAATGATCAGGGGTCAGATTTATAAAAACCTGCATACACACTAATAAAGGGCAGAAATGTGTGCATACGTGGTGAAAATTTGAAAGACAAATTTATGACAACTCTGACCTATCCATACACCATATTTCAGAGAAACTGTGAAATGATGACACCTTTGATCAGGTAAGAAAATGCATCAAAATCAGCTAAATGACAGCTCACATGTATAATAATTCACTGAGCCATTAATATAATGAAAAGCAAAATGATAGTGGCTACCTGCTCATACGCTGGTGCCTCACGCCTTTCCCCGATCCTCAGAATGCAGAGTAGGGGTGTGACATGCTCTTGTGTGAACAGTTGTGGAGCACACCATAGAATCTGATGTGTCAGGAGGCAGGATGCACTACCAGGTGATGAAGGTCTGCAGCATTTTGATTCCATATATACCAGGTTGATTAGCATAGTTGTTTCAGAGTTTGAGGCACGTTCACATCATTCATAAGATGATTGTGATTTATAAATGGTGAGTTGCATAAAAATGTATGCATGCCAGGTTTTATTAAATCAGACATTTCGTGGCGTAATCATTTTCTTGATTTTTTGATGTGCACATATTTTCACACTTGAATCCTCACAAAGTTTTCAAAAGGAGACCCCCCTGGATTTATGTATACATATGTAACCCCCTTGCAACACCCTTCCATTATCGGTATGCAAGGTCCTGAGCTCTTTTATAATGGTGTCGCCACCTCTATTGTGGGAAGGTACACTATCACCCACCTTCACCCTTATAATCAATAATCAAATCAGTTACTCAAATATATAAACAAAACTCTCTTTACTAAATTGAAAGTGAAACAGTTTTTTTTTAAATTGATCATTTACAATATATACACTATACATAAAACACAAGCAGTAACTTATTTATAACCTGATATATATACAGTATATTGGTCCCGACACTATTGGTGAGCTCAACCGGACATATTTCCACAGTCAATGAATATTACTCAATCCGTTGGGGGTCCCAAACGTAGCTCGGGTGCGTAGTGGCCAAACAAAAAAAAAAACAGAAACTGGCCCCTTGACTTGAGAATTTACTCAAGCCACTTTAAAACAAATAAACAAAAAAAAACACACCGACCTTGTTTTGTATATTCTTCCTTCTCCTTCTTTCTCAACCACTCTCTTTACTCACTGATCACCATTTCTGCACTTGTGTCCTGCCTGCCGTCTTTCTCTTTATCCAACAACTCTTCTTTTTGTTTTATCTGCTTGCTACATTTAGTCCTTCTTTCTTTCTCTCTGTCTTGCATCGGCGTTTTGCTTCAACTGCGACTCTCTTTTCTCTTTCTGTCCGTCTTAATTCTGCGTGCTGCCTCAACTCCAACTTTCTCTTTTGTTCTGTCAGTCTTGCTTCGGCGTGCTACCTCAACAGTGACTCTCTTTCTAGTTCTTTCTCCGTCTTGTTTCGGCGTGTTGCCTAAAACTCTCTTTCTTCTGGTCTCGGCGTTTTGCCTGAAACTTTCTTTCTTCTGGCCTCGGCGTTTTGCCTGAAGCTCTCTCTTTCTTCTCGCTTCGGCGTTTTGCCTGAATCTCTCTTTTCTTTTTCTTTCTCTCTCACCACTCCCGTCTTCTCCTCTTCGTACCGCGACTCTTCCTAACTATCTTACAATCTCTTGTTTAACTATCTTACAATGGCGTCTCCCCCCCGACCAATCCGAGGACACCTACATATATACTCAACTTCAATAAACTTTATTTACACAAAACTCGCAGTTATATATATTCCTTTTGAAACCTGACCCAGGTTACACATATAAACAAAGACGGATTAGTTAAAAATATAACATGTAGTGAATAATGTTAACCTGGGTAGCCTAATTGGACAGTGTTTGGTATAGCCCTAGAGTTCTGAGTTCAAATTCTGACCATTCATTGTCTTTGCAGAGCCTACATACTCTTCTACTAAGAATTCTAAGTATTCTAAGTAAGTATTCTGAGAATACTGCATATTCTTCTTCATACTCATACTCTTCTGGTGTCTTCTTTTTTTCTGTTGTAGCAGTAGAGGTGTGGAGCCACCTCTAACACCCTCAGGTACCACTCCAGACACTGGATAAAAGTCCAAGACTCCTTTATTAAATAACAATAACGTGCACAAAGCACCCTCCACTCCACACTAATAAATCACAATTAACTCTTACAAACCAATCCTCCTCGCCCAGACACTTCGCCACCCTACCTCCCAGCTCAGCTCCATGTCTGGGCTTTCCCACAATCCTTTTATACACCCTGACTCGGAGGTGTTCCTGCCCAATCAGTCCACAGTTCCTTATCCCTTCCGGGTCAGGGTAAACAGTCCTTTTCTTCAACCCGGGAGCACGTCGTTCCTTCCTGTCACGTGACTGTGACGTACTCCCGGGTTATAGGGCACATAAGAGTCCGCGAGCCCCCCTACAGCGACTCCCCGTGGCCCCCAAGGTATCCAACAGGGCTGTGTATAAACACTACATAGTCCATGAGGCCCTGCTGGAACTCGGGGCACAATCATGCTATCAGGAGAGCTCCTCCTGGCGGCCTGGGGGTGAGGGCCGGAGTAAAAAGCCGGCAATCCTCCACACTGTCCATTAATAACTTAATTTCTCTCCATCCATCCATTATCCAACTCGCTATATCCTAACACAGGTTTCACGGTGGTCTGCTGGAGTCAATCAATCCCAGCCAATGCAAGGCACAAGGCAGGAACAAATCCCAGGCAGGGCGCCAGCCCACCACAGGGCTTAAGTTCTCTCCCACATCCCAAATGCAAGTGTTAGGTGAACCTCATAATTACCTCCACATGAGTGAACCTAAACTACAAATGTAAGAAAAGCCATCCAGGATCAGAGCCTACCATGTGTCTAATACTTCCTTGGAATGACAGCCTATCTTAGAGCATTTACCTAGAAAATGAATAAATTAAAATGAATAAAGAACATCAACTGTGTCTGCTCATGTACCCAAATTTAAAGTATAATAAAAAGATCAATCCATTTTACCATCTATTACCTGGGGCAGGGGGACAACAGGTAGCATTTAAAAGTCATTCACATATACTGACTGACAAATATGACATATATGACTTAGTAAAATGAAGGAAGAGAGTAAAAATGAGAAAGAAATTAAACTTAGCTATCTGATTAAAAAATGGCTGCAATGAAAACCAGCATCCCAAGTAGAAATCTAGACCTAAAATGTGGGAAACCAGATGTATTGAAAACATTGATCGTTTGAATGTGCTCCACATTCATTGTCTACTGTGACTCACTAGAAGTATTTACAATCTTTAACTATATTTAACAAAAGATGCATGCTCTTTGGATGTTGTTGGCATATGACTGGAAAATGGACGTGCGGAATATGCAATACGAGTAACCTGAGACTTTTGTCACAGACATTTTCAAATTACGTGCTGTTGTTCATTATTGGCTCCCCACTGGCGTCCATTGAAGCCTATTGTATCACAAATTTTTTGATCTCCACTCTCCAGGAAAACATGACTTTAAAATTTTGCTTTTTTGCCATCACCACAAACAACACACCATAAGTATCAGATATGGAAAAAAAAATTTTGGGTAGTGTATTCTTTAAAAATAAAATTAAAAAATTATTGGAACTGCCAAAAGTAAAAAGCTTTTTTTTTTTTTGAAGGCAACAAAAGATTAAAATGTAATTATATCTTTCCTAATAGTAATGGACTGAATTTAGAAAAAGAATTACACTGCAACAAACCTTTGAATTTTGACCTCCCATGGTCTCCAAGTCTCTCTTTTCTTTAATCTTCAGTTCCTCACTCATTCTTTCACGTTCCTGTCGCTTGTCCTCTAATTTCCTCTGAAGTTCAAGTATACGCTCATTGATTGCTGGGGATGTTTCCAGCTCACGCTTGGTTTCATTTTCTTTCCTTAGTAAAAATAAACAAACACGCCTAATGTTAATGTATGTGCCCAATCTGGCTGGTACAGATTGAAGAGGTCCACAGACTGAAGGGCCTTTGGGACTTTGTTGAACTTGAAGGCAGACCACACTGGAGCTGTCTGAGAAGGCTCGGAGATGCAAAGAAAAGAGGAGACATTTTAGAATGGTGTCCCTGAAGGAACACAGATAACCCAGCCATTGGAGGTGACTTTGAGGCTTCACAACAACAGAGGATTTTTGAGGTAGAGCTGGAGGAAGAGACCAGAGTTGTGTTTGTGTGTGTGTTGGTTGGTTGAGAGTATGCACTGATAAAGCGCGTCGCCACACCTTTTGTGACTAAAGTTAGGACAGATATGCAGGAGACAAGAAATCTCACTCAACGCACCTTGCAGCAGACATTTGTTCTGAAGTGGGAGGAATGGGAGTATTCATCCCATTTTGAGGGCAGTGTGTGTAAGTGTAGGAAGGACCAAAGTTTTTGCTTTCCTTGTGTTACTTTGCGTTATCAGTTTGTTAATACTTTTTGTGTCCTCTACTAATATTAATCTCAAAATGTAGTATACCTTGGCTATAAATGCACTTCTTTGGTACACAAAATAGTAGCCAGTAGATCAGGTGTACACTGAAGACTAAGAGGGAAAAAAATAGCAAATATGCAGAATTTGGAGAGCACCTTCTTGCTGACAATAATAATCAAATAAGTCTTTGACAATATCTAGACTCATTTGGAAGAGAACCTCTGCTTCTGTTTAGCTTCTTGACAAACAAAAGTAAAAAAAAGAATTAAAGGGCTTAGGATAGGTTAGGTTTAGCTTTGAAGTATCCTACTATATTAGTATGTGACAATATGGGAAGGAATGCTAAAGACCTCCAGGATCACAATCTTCCTGTTCCTATTTTAACATTTCTTAACACATTTTTTAATATTGGATGACATAGTACATTTCCACCCAAGATTTGGACCCATCTGTGGGGCAGGAGCAATAACAAATGGGCCATTGTACAAGCAAAAAAGCAAGGAAAACGTCTGTTTTTACACCTAGTTAATACACCTTGACTAAGTTTAAGAAAACTATTAAACAGAGATTTTTTTTTTTTTAATTATATAATTGAGCAGGTGGCATACCTAAATGAAGCAAACTCTTTCATGGCTGTTCTGTGCTGAGATATCTGTTCAAGCTGGTCCATCAGCATCCTTTTTTTTGATTCCTTTCTATCCAAAATCATCTCCCTTTTCTCCTCTTCCTCCTTCTTTTGAGCTTCCTTCAGCATTGCCAGCCTTTCGTGTAGCTCCACCAAGGACATCTCATTGAGAAAAGCCGGTCCAAGTATCTATAGAAAAAGCAAAGAACCCCATTTTCGCCTTTAAATTTAATTCAGTTCTTCCGATTCAAAGTTACCATTTTTTCCAGTTCAAATGAATTTAACTTACTTTGATTATTCATTACAATACAAAATATGTTTGTCAAAATCCCAGGGTCTCACCTGAATCCTTTATATTGGCAGGTTCCAACCATTAACATTCCAAAAGAAAAGGAAGGCAAGTAACAACACCCCTGCCCCCCTGGCTGACCCCCAATTCACAGTGCAGGTCTTTTTAAAACACATGGATTTTGCCCAGAATCCCATGTTGTATGAAGATTTGATTAGATAATTAGACTTTAAATACCATTCATGCCAAAATTAAATGTAATCCAATGTGTTACCTACAATGAAATGCATTACATATGCAAGTGGGACATTTGATTTTGGCACATTAAGGACATATCAACCAAACAATCAATTACTTTTCACTACGGCATGCAAGCTTCATGTCAGTTTAAAATGTAATACAGAAGAGCATTGCATTTTAATTCCTGTCCATAGATCATGTGTCATAACTAAAAGCAAAGTAGACGTACGGCAGTTCACTTAGCGGTAGCTTCATGTGTCATGCATTTCGATTTGAGATCACACTTTAATCATGCCAAAGCCAAAAGTAATCAAATGACCAATCAGTATCGAAAGGTAGGGCAAGGGGCATCAACAGTTGCATTTAATTTTCACTTTAACATATTTTCTTAAGTCCCTCCAGGAGCTGGTGTCCCATCCCACACCCTGTGTTGTCGAGATACGCAGTGCATTCCTGTGAACTTGAACCTGATGAGAAGCCAAGAAAAGGCCCAATGAATAAACACTGTCCTATTACTTCCAGTGTACACTTGTATCTGATGGCACTGATCATGGAATTCTTTCATTTGAAAACTAACTCATTAATGCATGCTTTTTGTAGCAGAGGAGTGTAACAGAAAAAGACAAGGAAAAGACCTGTTTGTAAATACAGCCTGGATGTTGAGTGAGCTGGCAAAGTGCACAAAAGGGACAAAAAAAAGCACAGAAAAATATACATGGAAAAATGGATACTAATGGAGTTTGTACACAAAACAACAAGTGCAGTAAAGGAAAGGGAACAAGTCACAGAGCAACAGTGAATGACATGGATGAGATTGATTTTGGTCATTGAGCAAGTTGCTGGCCTAACCTGAGAGTTCTAAGGATTTAGATGATTCTTCAGAATTATCACGGTGGGGCACCTCAGTTTGGCAGATTGATATGTCATGGAGAACAACAACAACAACAAGAACATTTATTTATATAGCACATTTTCATTCAAAAAAGTAGCTCAAAGTGCTTTACATAATGAAGAAAAGAAAAATAAAAGACAAAGTAAGAAATTAAAATAAGACAACATTAGTTAACATAGAATAAGAGTAAGGTCCAATGGCCAGGGAGGACAGAAAAACCAAAAAAAAAAACTCCAGACGGCTGGAGAAAAAAATCAAATCTGCAGGGGTTCCAGGCCACGAGACCACCCGGACCTCACTAGGCATTCTACTTCATGCAGACTTCTGGCTTTTAATCCATCAATGTAAGAACATCACGGTGATTTGATTAGGTGGTGGTGGCGCAAGCTGCCACCACAAAGAAACCGGAAAAAGAAACAGAAGAGAGAGTAGGGGTTAGTACGGATTTTAGAGCCACCATGAATAGTTATTATAATGAATTGGATATACAGAGTATCAGGATTTAAAGTACAGTGAAGTTATGAGAAGGCCATGTTAAAGTAATGTGTTTTCAGACAGTTTTTTAAAGTGCTCCACTGTATTAGCCTGGCGAATTCCTACTGGCAGGCTATTCCAGATTTTAGGTGCATAACAGCAGAAGGCCGCCTCACCACTTCTTTTAAGTTTTGCTCTTGGAATTCTAAGGAGACACTCAGTTGAGGATCTGAGGTTACGATTTGGAATATAAGGTGTCAGACATTCCGATATATAAGATGGGACGAGATTATTTAAGGCTTTATAAACCATAAGCAGAATTTTAAAGTCAATCCTGAATGACACAGGTAAACCAGTATAGTGACATTAAAACTGGAGAAATGTGCTCGGATTTTCTTTTCCTAGTTAGGATTCTAGCAGCTGCATTCTGCACTAGTTGCAAACGATTTATATCTTTTTTGGGTATTTCTGAGAGGAGTGCGTTACAGTAATCTAGTCAACTGAAAACAAACGCGTGAACTAATTTCTCAGCATCTTTCAATGATATAAGAGGTCTAACTTTTGCTATGTTTCTTAAGTGAAAAAATGCTGTCCTAGTGGTCTGATGAATATGCGATTTAAAATTCAGATTACAGTCAACAGTTACCCCTAAGCTAAGAATGCTGATGCCAGTCAGGTCCAGCTAAATCAAAATCAACAAGTTCATAATGTGGCTATAGGAAATACCAAGTAATGAAGCATAAGATGGGACCATTATTTTCAGTGCTAGATGAACCCAGTGTACAGCATGTAACGTACCCTCATTTTTGCATATTCAGATCCAATTTAGTTCATTTTTGTGAATTTTTAACGAGTCGTTTTTTGTTTGTTCATTTTATTGTTATGATGCTAAGTTGGGTGGTTTTATTCATCAACATTGTGTTGTGTTTTCTGATTTCCAAGGCTATGCTGCTCATGTGGTTATGATGTGTGCGTTACATATGCATCTTGTGACATCCTCACGTCACCCTACATAAGATGGAGGCATGCTTCATACAGTTGAACCAGGATAAAACAAGGAAGTTTAACGTTAATTAAGAAAAGATAAGACGATTTCAGAAATTTTTACATCTTTCTAGTTTAGTGTTTCATTCTGTTAGTGCTTTTGGTATTTTGACCCCTGCCTCTTTAAAGACCATACAATTGCCTTTTCTTTTTTTAGTTAAATTTAATCTCTTTTTCAAGAAAACAACTTTTGCAATCTCTCTTGGCTCTACTCATGTTCAGTTCAGAGGTGAGCAAGCAGTAATTTCAACTGGTTTGAGATGAGACATTACACAGGAAATACATTTATCACATCAAGGTACTGAAAGTTGCCTTTGTAAGCCAGAGAATGTGAATATTTTCCTGGTATGTGTGACCCCTTAAACTCCTACACATGAAAGCCATTGATACACAACAGCAGAAAGAGACAATGTATCTGCATAAGATTTCAGGCAGACCTTGGGCAAAAGTTGCAACTCACTTATTTATATTTAATAACATTATTGAATGAGATTAAATAATGAAATTCTTTTCATTATTACAAACACTGTTGTGCACAAGCTGAAAGTTCACTTTGCATGTCATGGCATTACAGGTATTGCAGTTTCAGATAACAGACAATAGCATTGTTCCCGGCAATTCAGTCAGTTCAGTAAAGATTTACCTGATTATCCCCAAATTAATGACAAAGCAGAACCTGCTATTCAAACAAAGTGGAAATGGTGAAGGCAAAGGAGCTCAAAACAGAGTCTTATCTTTCTATTTTGGAACGCAGAAACCTTCCTTCTCAACAATTTGGTATCATTCCAGCACTGACAGTCATGAGCAGAAAAACATGACTACCAACACATGCAGGTATTCTACAAACATCTGTGTTGGCCAGTGAAATCTAGGAAAGTGTAACCACAAGGGGGTGCCAGAGGTCCCCCAAACCACAGACACAGCAATGCAGCATACATTGATGTGGTAAAGTAAGTAATATTTATTCACTCCAAACACCTTTTCCAAGTATCTCTCTATAATAATCAGCCACAATAATACAATAAATGAACAATAAAGCACAATTCTTCTTCCTTCTCTCCTGAGTGCTGCCCACTGCCTCCTGACACGGACTCATCCATGTGCAGCAGCAAGCTCCTTTTTAAGCTGGATCTGGGAATACTTCTGGTACCATTCGGTCTCCTCAAGGAAGCATTTCTGGGCCATAGACAAAATAGGGTGGTCCTCCCCTGCCAGCGTCCTCTATTGATCCCTAAGGGACCCCTACAGTGCTGCACTTCAGGATTCCATCTCCCTAGCACCCTTGCAGGTGTCCCGAATGGGTTCTCATACAAGGACCACTGCCTTCTAACACATGCGCGATGGAACCACTCCCGCTCCTCGTCTTTCTCCACCCATCTGATATAATATACCAGCCTGGTGTAAAATTATTTCCTTGTTGTTCAGGGCCAATTGCTTGAGTCCTCATGTTGTCATCCTGTCCGGGTGAGGGGAAATCCACTGTTCTGGTTAGGATGCTCGTTCTCCTCCTACAAAAGCTAATCACTACAACAACTGAAAAACCTTAGGAATCTAAGGATAGCTTAGAGTGTGATGAGAGTCTAAACAGAGACATCATCCACATAGAGTATGAGTGACGTTCACAAAGTTTCTGCACTTTTATATTTTCGTTGGAAATGGTGAAGGCGGAAGTAGTAGTAATTGGGCATTAAAAAGCTGGTACGACGCTGGGAAAATTGCATTGCAAACGAAGGTGACTATGTAGAAAAGTGATGTAATTGGTTTTTGAAATTCTTAATAAATGGCTCACATTTGTGGAAGAGAGTGCGGAAAATTTTTGAATGTCCCTCATATATTGGAGGCCTAGCACAGTGATGAGACAAGTGAACAACAGTTCACATACTGTGACACTGGACATAGGTACCACTTTTAAAAGAACAAGAGGAAGGTTCTGGAAAGATCAAACACAGTCGACATGCTGAACAGAGCAGCTGAAAAAACTCACACAAACAGTCAAAAGACATATAAAACAGGACAGAAGAAAACCTGAAGCTTGTAAGAACTAGAAATGGCTGAATACAGACCAGTCATATGAGGTTTACACCCTGCTCTATTACACTGGGCCTTTCCGCCATGTGGTATCTAACAATAAATTGATTTTTGTTGTATTTTTGTTAGGCACTTCTATAATAGCATCGTGGTTCGGAATATTGATTCATGAACACGTGAATATCCTACCTCAGTATATTTGCAAGAAGCAACTGGGGTGACAAAGAGAAGTAGAGAGGTGTTAGAGAAGAGAGAAGTTAATGCCCAGAGGGGACTGGGCAGTCTCGTGGCCTGGAACCCCTACAGATTTTATTTTTTTCTCCAGCCTTCTGGAGTTTTTTTTTGTTTTTTCTGTCCACCCTGGCCATCGGACCTTACTCCTTTCTATGTTAACTAATGTTGTCTTATTTTAATTTCTTATTTTGTCTTTTATTTTTCTTCTCTTCATTATGTAAAGCACTTTGAGCTACTTTTTGTATGAAAATGTGCTATATAAATAAATGTTGTTGTTGTTGTTGTTGATGTGTGACAGCTGTAGATAACTATAATAGATAGATATGTGTGTCACCCTGTTATTTTCAGAGTTGATGAAACGTTCAGATTTCTTTATCGAAAGGCTAAATTGACATGCTGTTGTCAGATTCCTCGTTACATCTTACTACACTCACCTCCAGTCTTCCATTATTTTCTGTACAGGTCTATACTCCTTTTTCGCTCTAGTCATGATGCAACATCAACGATCATGAGACGACGTGCTAATGAACTCGATGGCACATCAAAGTCTAATGACCCTCACGCAGCACTGTGGCAGTACTGACTGTGTATTTTGAATGAGCTTTCAGGGGTTAAGTGACACATGGACAGCTGTAGCAAACTGCAAACTTCCTCCTGAAAATTTTGCTTAATTTTATGTAAAAATAGTTTTTTCCTTTTATTTCCTATTACTTTAATGCTTGAGTATAACAGTGCAGGAAATCCTTTGATCTGTTAAATGCCTAATTGGTGTTCCGTCTGTATCTTTGTCTAATTCGGGCTTTTGACATATGAGGTTTCCATTTCTGGCAAATATTTCATGACTGGAACTGAATTAACAAAGTTAATACTTTTTCTTCCTTTACTCGACTCTGTTTATAATTATTCATCTGACCTTGTTCATCGTGTTGATGATGTCAAGGTTGCAACAATAGAAGTATGGTGCTGTTTGCACTGTGTGTCATCTCCTGGTGAATAATGACATCCTAGAGAATCTTTAGTGTTAGTTAGCTTGTTTTTTAACATTAGGATTGTGATGATTTTTGAGTTTCTATTATAGTTAAGTTAATTATGAGCGGAGTGGTGGCTCTAAGGCTAGGGATTTTGCCCTGGCAATCGGAAAGTTGCTGGTTCGAATCTTGTAAACGCCAAAAGTGGCTCTACTTAACCTGCATTTGCTCCGTCCTGGGTATGACATTAATCTGCATCCAGCCCTGCATGTAGGCCCTTCAACCTGCAGGGAAAAACCTGGGGATTGGTGGCAGAATTGGCACTCCAGTCACCATAAAAAACCTCACACTGGTTCCATTCCATTTGAACTAGTGTGGTGCTGAGGTGTCACCCGTTGCATGGCTGCACTCGGGTCCTAATCTGGGATCCTGAGTTGGTTTGTCATGTGGTGGGTGAGGCAATGCGCTGTATCAGCGTGTGCTCCTAACCTCTCTTATAGTTAGACTGAGGTTCCTCCCCTGATTGGGGTTCATATTCTTGTTTTTTGTATTTTTGTTCTTTTTTGAGTCATTGTTTTATCTTAATGTTACTTTCATTTATTATGTGCTATGTTCCATGTCTTTTGTGGGTGGTCCCACAAGGCTCACGCCACCTGTGATTCACTGCTAGGAACTACCATCCAATCTATAAATCCAGGGGGTCTCCGACATTTCCTGGTGATTCATTTTGAAGGCACTTGGGAGTGTGTTGTGAACGGAGCAGAGTACAATAATTAGTCACCCATGGGTAACTTAGAAACATTCACTTCTTTATTTTTACAACCAGCACATGCTGATACTCAAAAAAAATGACATTCTTTCCCCCCAGGACTCATTTCCTAACCTTTCATCAGGTAATACACAGTTCTGGCAGAAACTACAACTGAACACAACATTTTGCTCGTTTTTTTTCTTTTTTTTAAGAAAAGCTTTGCTTCTGCCTGCTAATGACCACTTTAAATTAGTCAGTCAGTCAGTCAGTCAGTCATTAGTCATTTTCCAACCCACTATATCCTAGCACAGGGTCACAGGGGTCTGCTGGAGCCAATCACAGCCAGCACAGGGTGCAAGGCAGGAACAAATCCCGGGCAGGGCACCAGCCTACCGCAGGGCACACACACACACACACACACACACACCAAGCACACACTAGGGACAATGTAGGATCGCCAATGCACCTAACCTGCATGTCTTTAGACTGTGGGAGGAAACCCACGCAGACACAGGGAGAACATGTAAACTCCACACAGGGAGGACCCAGGAAGCGAACCCAGATCTCCTTAAAATTAATGCCACAAAATTTACTGGACCTTCAATGGAATCAAGCAATGAAATAATTAAATAATTAAAATCTTACTGTAGGTTTTCTCAGAGGAATGTTTCTGAAGTGACGGGTGTAAATGCTGTGGGGCAAAATTGAAACTGATAAGCCAGTGTTGACAATCAGGTCCTGTGAGCTGGAATCACTGCACAGGTAATTTTAGCAGGTGCATGTATTGTATTTTCTGTATATAGTACAGCAACTTCTGGCAATTCAACCTCACGCACTTCCCGTGTACTGGGTTGGGCAGAGCGACACACTTTATCAAAATGCCCAGTCTTTTTGCAGAGCCTACAAATTGCTTTTGCGGCAGGGCAGCTCACTGAGTTAGCCAGGTGTGACTGTGATCCAAATCGAAAGCACGCTTTCCCCAGAGTTAGCAGACATCGTGGTAACAAATCCCGCAAGGTTCCGGCGCCATTGATGACATCACCTCCGGGTCTGGCATCACTGATGAAGTCACTTCTGGGTCTGGCCATTACTGAAGACATCACTTCCTTTTCTCAGCATATAAAGCCGCCATCTTAACTACATAACAGAGTTCTGTTTTGGACTCGGATCTGTGAACACCTCTGTTCAATTTCAACCAATTTTGCAGCCAAGGAACAATATGTGGGTGGCTGCTCCAAACCTTTTTGATGACTTTGTGTTGTTCTTGTGACACAAGTAAACCTATATTTATGCTGCACCGTCTGTACTGGCATGATGCTAGAGTTTGTAGAAATAGTTTTAGCCTGATCTGTAGCTGCTTCTATCAAGAGTAGCAAGAGTTACTGCTTTATCCAATGTAAGGCCTGGCTCCAATAGCAATCTTTCACATATGTGTGGACTATATGCATGCTCAATCAATAGGTCACAAATCATTTCATCCACGTGTTTGACAAATTCACATGTGGCGACAAGATCACATAGTGCAACCACGTATTGTAAAATAGTCTTTTGTGGTCCCTGGGTTCTTTTATGAAACGTATGGCGCTCAACAATCACGTTAGATTTAGGCATAAAAGTATACTTTCAATGCTTCTACAGCAGTATCGTACGTAATACCTGTGTTAGGCACGGTGTAAAAAATTCGCTGACCTTCAGTCCTGAGACAATGAAGTAGGACTGCTCCCTTCCTAGCGTCAGGCCAAGCATCCCTAAGTAGTGTCGATGACCAGTAGATACTTAACTGAACATCTGAAGCCACATTGTGAATGGTACTGCAGGCTCACCAGGGCTCAGAAGAAAAACATTTCGAAAAGGCACATTAGCAACAGCCATTTTCACTGCAAGCATGCACAATATATAGAAGAGATCCTCATTGCCAATTTTGTTGTGACCGGAGCAGAGCATGATAATTAGCCAGACATGGGTAACTCAGAACGTTCACTTCTTTATTTTACGACCAGCACAATCTTCTTCTACTCCTGTTAGGGGTTGCCACGGCGGCTCATCTTGTTCCATATCTTTCTGTCCTCATCATCATACTCTGTTACCACCCATCACCCACATGTCCTCTCTCACCACATCCATAAACCTTCTCTTAGGCCTGATATTCAAAAAAAACAAAACAAAAAAACAACGACATTCTTTCCCCCAAGACTCATTTTCCATCCTTTCATCACGTAACACACTTTTTAACACTCCCCCTAGCATTCTGGCAGAAACAACAACTGAACACGACAGTGTTTGGTGAGTTATGTGCTTATTGTAATTACTGGATTTTTGACCCTGTGCTCAGTTTTTGATTTTTCTTTGGATATACAGTTATGTTTGTTTTGGATTGCCTTGTTGTTTCGGGCAATTGAGTTTTGTACTTTATGGAGCGAGCTTTTGTTTAAAATAAATCATTTATTTTTAAAAAGATACTTCAGGGCTGTGTCTAGCCAGGGTTTTTTGATGGTGCCCTGCCCCACTGTGGGCATTTTTGGAACTGTTAATACTTGCATGCTTTGGGATCCTGAGCAGTTACGTTTTACCTTTGACTTCAGATTAACATATTGCCCTTTATTTCCTGGTTGCCTGGGTATTTTTAGTCTCATGGTTTTGGCCCTTTGCTTTGCCTTACCATTTCTTTGTTTTGTGATTCACCTCCTGCTCTTAATTATTCCATCCATCTATCCATCCAGGGTCACGCTAATCCTAGCAAGCATGCAGCACGAGACAGGAACAATCCCTGAACGGGGCACCAGCTCATGCGCCACCGAGTTCTTGCATGTTTAATCATTAACAATATACATTATTTAAATGAAGTGAACAATTTATCTGTATAATGAAATATACATACTTTAATGCATTTCATCTGAAAAATAATATCAAGTATACATCCAAGTATTCTAACAGTACACAGCTCCAAGAGGATAGTTCTTGGAATCTGAATTGACTTAGAAGCCAGTCATCATCATCTGTAAATACAGATCTCTTCTATTGAATTGAATTGAATTGAACTGAATTCCTTTATTCTCATTGTATGGTACATTGAGATTCAATATACAAATCCTCCATAAACTTACTTTCCTACAAAATGATAAAATAACAACAGAATCAACAATAATAATAATATGACAAAAAACAATTAAAAATATGTAGTATGAAAGCATAAGTACAATATACAAATACATATTGTACAGATAGTGAAAATGGTTCACTAAGTGGCTTAGGTTGTGCAATATTACAGATGTAGTGCAAGTTTACAGTGAGGTAATTGTAATTATAAGTACAAACAGATCTATTGGAAGCACTTGATGGAGTGATTTGAGTGCATTTACAGCTTTTGGAATGAAACTGTTTCTGAGCCTCAAGATCCGTGCAGGAAAGGCTGTGAAGCATTTGCTGGATGGGAGACGTTCAAATAGACTGTGCACATGGTTGAGTGGAATCCATGCAGATGCTGCTGGCTTTCTTTAGGCAGCGTGTACTGTAAATATTCTCCAGAGCTGGAATCTGTATCCTGATAATCCTCTACGCTTTCCACACAAGCTGCTGTACAGTTGTGATTCTACACTCAGATACACTGGCTTAAAATACTCTGAGTGGTGCACTGAGAGTAACAGCACTAAAGCAGCTATGGTATATGGAATAGTTTGGCCATTCCATGAACCATTATATTGTTAGAGGTTGATTACAATCACGTGCCTTAAATTTATAAACGATATGCAGTTAATTTCAGTCTATTTGATAAAGCCTCATCATGGATATGAATCTAAAAAAGAAAGGGAAATCATACAGGAACAGTAGCATTGCTTTGATGCAGGGTACCACCAGTTTGCAAAACTGAGTAGAAACGTACATACGAAAGGGGGGGTGCTGGCGTGGGTATGTGCGTGGCTTTATGCCAAGTTTAGTTTTTATAATATGATGTGAGGGTGGAAACGGGCATATGCAACATTTTTGTGTGTATGCACCGTTTATACATGAAGCCCCTGGAGAAGTTAATGGCTGGAGCACCAACAGCACCTCAGCTAATAGAGAAAGAGACTGAGAATGAACAAGGCAACTTTCAAATGAGGTTGTCCTAACAGAGCCTGATGTGTATTGCATGCTGAATGATTTCTTAATAAAAACTAAATATAAAAGCATTATTTGTAGCATGAATTGTTATTGTTGTTGAGAATTTGGCCCACAAACTATGAAATAAGCTAACAACATACTCTAAGAGTCGTCTGATTCGATGAATATCTGTTTTTTTTGTTACACTGGCTATGTGAGGATGTTGGGGAATGATACTTTGTTTTTTGTCTTGATGTTTGTATTGCTGTTTTATTTGCATGAACTTCACCAACTGAAATTCCAACCAGCGTTGTTATGGCAATACAGTAAAGTTCATTAATATGCCTGGTGTTGTGTGCCAACCTACTCACTGCTTCTATAAGTTTAGCAGATTAGCTCAGCTTCATGCACTCATACAGTCAGTTTGGCTGACTTATCATTTAACTACTGGAGAAGTGTTAGTGATCATCAGGATAAGCAAGGCATCCTAAAGCACAGAGATTTGTATATTACATTTACAGTATGTGACAGATCACTGCAGAAAACACATTAGCAAAGCTGAAAATTGCTACGTTTGGATTTAAGGTATGCCCCAGTCCTAGAAGTACTCATGTCCCAAACTGAAGTGGGTGCATAAAAGATGTAGTGGTGTGAAGGGGAGCCTGCAAGTGGCGAGTGAAACCTTTATTTGTAGAAAATGTGTGGGGGGTGCAGAATGCTGATTCAGTAATTGTAAATTTAGATTATCAGCAATGGAGTTGTTTTGGAGGAAATGGGGAGTACAGAGAGAGAGGCTCTAACAGTGTGGATAATGTTGAGGGATCTGTGAAAGAAACTCTAAGAGCTGTTCCCCATTTTGAACTCTAAAATCCTCTTTGCCACTGAAAGGGAGAGTTTATGTGAGCTATGTGAGGAACAGTATTATGCTCTATGAAAGTGAGATGTGACTGATGAATAAAGACCATGAAGAAGAGCTGGAAAGAACTGAGATGAGAATGATCAGATGGATCTGTGGACTGTCAAGGAATGAATTAAGAGAAAGACTTGGTGTAGATGTAGTATGTGTTGTGCTGAGAAGAAACAGACTAATTTAGTTTGGGCATGTGGAGCAACAGGAGGAAGATGAGACTGGGTGATGAGATGCACCAAGATGGGGTGTGGAGGGGATGAGTCCAATAGAACTGCAGAATCAGTTGTGGAAAGAATTGGTCTGATCCCATAGGATGCAGAGGACTACAGAGTCGGGGTTGGGGTTGGTTTAGGAGCAACTGGCTAACCTTGGTAGACCTGGAAAATGGACACTTAAACAAATGTACCTCTCTATTATATAAAAAGTCTTTTGACATGACAAGACTCTTTAGGAAATGAGATTTTTTTGGAAAAGCTTTTTTCAAGTCCTGCAAAATGAGAATATTGCCATAAGATTCTTTCAAGTCACGCCCTCCTATCAATCATTTTCAAACAAGACCACGGTACTCTCATCTCTCAGTCTTGTGAATGCTTTTGTCAGACACACTTCCTGTGCTCTCAGCTCTTATAAATTTTAACATTTTCCTCACTTGAAGATCCCAATTAAAAAAGATGCATTACTGTATGTCCAAATCTTATTGAAGAATTTCATCACGAAGGGTTATCAACAGAAAAAATGAGTACACGGGCAATCCTAGCACCGAGAAACGATGAAGTCAAACAAATTAACGCCAAAAATGTCGATTGGTTACACGGCAAATTGGTTAAATGCATATCAATAGACTGTGTTGAAACAGTTGATGGTGATGGTGCAGAAGATGAAAACAACAGCATACAATATCCTGAAGAATATCTATAACCGTTAACACCGTCTGGTCTTCCACCGCATGAATTACTGTAGAAAGAAGGATGTATCCAAGAAAGGTAATGTAGTACATCTTCCGTAGATAACATTACACAACAAATTTGATTTATTGTTTATTGTGGTGCTTTGGGGCACAACATTGAAAAAAGAAGAACTTAAAATTAATTCTTAATGATTTTATCCAGTGTCTTGCGTACTGTCTGTTGGGGTAAAGGTGAGCAACAGCGCCATCAAATGTCCACTTTGTAACAGAGTATATATTTAGCTAGAGTTCCTCTTCTGGATGGGGTTCAAATCCATGTTTTATGTCCTTTTGGCACCTTGGTTGAGACATTTATTTATGTTAATTTTAATTCTGTTAATTATCTGTCTTATTGTCTTTGCCTGTATTATATTCCATGTGTTTTGTGAGTGGTCCCCCAAGAGACAGGGCCACCTGCCAATCACTGCCAGGAACTGCCCTCCTCCCTATAATACCAAAGGGTTTTCCCCCACTAGTGGGCAGTTGTGGAAGTGCTTTTTGGACTTAGGTGCTTTGGGACTCCCAGTCATAGAAATACATATGTGTGTGTGTGTGGGTGTGGGCACTGAGGAGAGAGACAAAGCTGTACTTATGCCATTCAATGCCCATATAGTAACAGTAATAGTGCAATCAACAAAATAGTACAATCATTGGCAGGGCTCGACATTTTACTGAAAAGTTAAAAACGCAAGGGAGATGTTATTTTTCTTCTCCCATATAGGAAGATGAATTTTAGAAAACAAAGACCACAAAATATCAATTGCACATTCAAGTTAGTAAGTTGGAATGTTAAAGTTCTCAGTCATAAGTCCTGATATAACATTTTTGCCAGAGACTCATTTATTCAAAGTTTCACTTGAAAAGTGTTTAGATTGATCAAGTGCTCGGTCTGGGGACCTTTCTTTTGTTTTCTACTATATGTTCATGTTGGCTCTGTGATGGGCTGGTGCCCTCTCCAGGTGGTGTTCCTGCCTTGTGCCCAATGATTGCTGGGCCCACAACCCTTTCCTAGATAAGCAGGTTAGGGCAATGGATGGATGGATGTTTATGTTACTAGTGTATGTCATTTTTTTGTATTAACTTGTGAATTAAAATTTGTTTTTGAATTTCCTCCTTTTTATGTAATTGTTTTTCATTAAGTTTTCTAGTTCTGTAAACTATTTTGTAATTTACTTCTCTTCTGTATCTTTTCCTTCTTTATTGGTGACTCCTCACAGTGCTGCTAGTGAGTGGCTGATGGGGCTGCAGGCCCAGGTAGCAGTTTTTTGTTGCATTTTTGTTTTTAATTTCTGCAAATCGTGTCTTGTCTTTGTTTTTGATTCTGTTTTTCTAATTTTCTATTATGTCTGTGTCATTTGTCCTTTATCCTACTTTCTGTATGTCAAGCCCAAGGTGACACTGCAGCTATGTGTATGAGATAAGACATAAAATTGCGTAAAGGGTTGAGATAAGACGCAAAAATCACAAAAATGCAAAGTCACAAAACCACTGGGCCAAAATAACAAAGCTGGAAATTATATATTTATTTGAAGTTATTCAATTAAATCAAAAAAATGAAAATAATTTCAAACATTTCTAAGTTCAAAACTATATCAAATAACTAAAACTAATACAATAAATCGCCAAACATTCACCAGTCCAAAATCCGAAATAAGAGCAGTACCACCAGATCAAAATGAAAATGGTCAAGGACCAGCAAACTAGGAGTGGGTGTTGAGGTTGGGGAGTCGTGAAGTTACTGGAGCCAGTAAAAATGTACCAACTGTGACTCCTCTTTTTTAATTTTGCAAGTTTTGACTTTTAATACTACTCAATATTTGTAGCTTCTTTAATAAATAGTATAAAAAAAGCCACAGTGGCATCAGTTCTCCCTTTAAACACAAACGTTAACAGGCTGGGGTTCTAAAAAGCAGCCTGTTGAATAAATCTATCAGTCTAATTACAAATAAAGAATTCAGAGACAATGGGACTATAAATTGAGGGTTGGAGTCGGAGTCAAAGGTTCTGTGTATCGACTCCACAGCCCTGAAAAATATACAGAGAATATTCAGAAAAGCACAAAAGCACAGCTGAAAAACAGAAGAAATGAGTATAGCTAATGCCGCAGAAAAAAACTGAGGTTAAAAGGTGGTTTAAGTAGGGCTTTTTAGGTCATCCCTGAAGGTCCTATGAGAACGTTAGTGGTCCAAAGGAGCCAAGGAAGAATTACAAAAAACACATTATTATTATTATTATTTCTCAGGAATTCATACAGCATTTTTTTCTGGCTCTTGGAGGCCCCCTTAAGGTTTGTTGTCATCCGCACTGCTCCACGTGGCTGTGTTTCTCAACCTTTAGGGTCCCCCGACCCAGTTTGCCTTTTTTTTAATGCTGACCCACTAGCAGCTATTGAAAAATATCACCTTGGGGAAACAAGTGAGATCAGTGGATCCCCCTAGTGAAGCAAGCTCACTTAGAAACAGGGAAACATCAAGCAGCACTGCTGATCGCTTACATGAACTACTGTGACCCACTCGCGGAATCAACAACAGAAAACTGGAACCCACCAGTGGCAGGTCGTGATCTAGTGGTTGCGAAACACTGGTTCAGGTGATACACCGTGACTCACTTTCAAAACTATGATGGCAACCCTCCAGCCTTCAGGGGGAGCAATCCAGTGGTTGAGAAACACTACCTTACACAAACCTAGTGTGTGGACACCAAGACTTGAAGATCAGATTGGGATAATTCATACAGGCCTACACCAGACACACAGAGCCTCAACTGCAACGACATGTGCGCTTTGTAACCAACATATGGCCAATCTGACATCTGGTCACAAATGGAACCATAAGTCAGCACAAGCCTGTATTTTGCACTTTAAAGGCCTGTTCTCCATTTTCACCTGCCAGTAAAGCTTGGGGTCATGCTGCCTTGGATGAGGTCTGTCTTAAGCAGGCCAGTGTGAAGATGGGCCTGGTTCTGTGGGTCTTTTGGAGGAGTCAAATCTTTTTGCTGTTTTTCCTATAACTGAGCCTGCCTTGTTAATTTTCTGTTGATTTGTTAGGCCTCTTTTGAAGTGATGTTACCAGTCCAGCACAACACAGCACACTGGGCATCGCAGACATTTATACAACATGTAAAGGATATTAATACCCACATTAAAGGAATGCAATCTCTTAAGAAAAATGTCTGCACTACCCTTTCTTATACAGTATAGTCCAACCTGTCATTGATATAGACCCCCAAATACTTGCAGGAGTGAACCAATTTCACTTCCACTCCCTGAAAAGTGACAGGACATGGTTTGGGGTATCTTTGGTGTGGTAAAATCAATAACCAGTTCCTTGGTTTTGCTGATGTTAAGATGTAGACAAACTTTTCCAGTTGACTCATCCCCTTCATCAATATAACCCATAAGTGCAGAATTTCGGCAAGTGACGTGACCTGGTATTATATTTACAGAGTGAAGAGAAAAGGAGACAGGACTGTGCTTTGTGATGCTCTGGTGTTCTTCACATCCATATAATAAATAAATAAATAAATAAATAAATTTTTTGGTGTCAGAAAAAGCAACAGTGATTTACATCATAACTAACTAAAAAACAACAAATCCATCAATAAAGTAAACTTTGTTATACTGTATAGCAAGGGTCGCCAACTCTGGTCCTGGAGGACCACCACGACTTTAGGTTTTCATTCTAACCCTTTTTTTTAATGAGTGCTCTGTTTATGCTGCTAATTAACCTCTTTGGAATTCATTTGAATTGAATTGCTTTTTCAAGATGTGTTCCCCTGAATTTCTTCATCATTCCTCTGAATTGCTTCATTTCTTTCCTTAAATGGCACCCAAACAGAAATGAAATGTGAAGTGAGGGAGCCAACAGAAAACCAACTAAGTTAAGGCCTTAAACTCCAACTAATTTCACTCCAACCAGTTGCTTAATGAGGTGCCAATTCTTGTCATTAATTAAACCCATTCTTTAATACCGTGGCTTGTTGCTGCTCTCTTGGTGCATTAGCAGACATTTCTGAAATTGTTGATTTTCTCTTTTCTAAGAGCTCTTTTAAAATGTTTTGGGGACCTGAGCAGACCAACATTCCTGAGACCTTCATCATTCTTTATTTTCAGATATTGTAAGATGGACACCAGTTGTTTTGGCTCATTTTGTATCTCATTATTGTTTGGCTGCTAATTAAGGTGTCTGAGTCTTCAAGAGCAAGTCAATTCAAATTAGTTCAAAAGAAGTTAATTAGCAGCAAATACAGGACACTCATTAAGAAAAGGGTTAGAATGAAGACCTGCAGCCACTATGTTCCTCCAGGACCGGAGTTGGTGACCCCTGCTGTATAGCACCATTAATAGAAAAACAAAATGCTTCATAAAGGACTACAGAAAAGAATTCACAAATATACTGTGCCATACAAAATAACTTAAAAGTTAAAGTGTAAACTGATTGTATGAAGTCAAATATGTCCAAAGTGTAAGGCAGAATAAAGGAGTGATCATCAATAGCCTGGACAAACAGCTTACCTGGATGTGCCTCACAGAACAATCTAGAGGGTTAGTAAAAGGTCGTCTTCTTATCACATTTCCTTGTGGTGTACAGTATATAAGGTTCTGCTTGCATTATCTTCATCATTGTGATTTTTTTTTCAGTCATGTAATGGCCTATAAAATGGTGTGCTAGTGTCATATGGAACTCCGCTCTTTTAGATTAATTTTCACATCAACTATATGGCCATTATACAGATGGCTGACTGCAGATCTTTAATTAGCTTGGTCCACTTCTGTGTCTGGCAGCAAGTTCACCCTTGATTTACAGGGTTGTCCCTTCAAGGTTGTTACATTGCTTACTATACCAAAAAGCCATGAGGAGACATCCAATATGCTAGCCTCTTTGTTTCCTAGCTGCCCAGGAGAACCACAACTGGACAGTGTGGTCATACAATACATGGCGCCCTGACAGTAAGGAGAAGCACGTGATGTGAGAGGCAAACACTGCAAGGCTGTTAGTGCTGAATTCTCAACTGTTGAAGCAATGAAAGTTGTTGCTGTCCCACAGTTTTTGGAGTGTGTTTTATTTCCTCACAAGGATTCAGTTGTGTGAAGATGGCACATTTTATCAGCCTTCATGCTCACTTCCTCCAGCGGTCTCAAATCTCGAATAGTTCAGATGGCAGCTCTGAACTGGACTCATGTACTGAACCGATGCCTCTTCACGTGTTTTACTCTTGGTTATTACTTGCATAAAATATTTCACAACTGTTTTCACAGTGTTCATAGGGAACTAATTCTATAGCAAATACTCCTTGGTTTATCAGCCCCATGGCAATACGTTCTAGTTGGGCCTGGGTTAATGGATGGCATTCAAAGAACACATGGCAGCAGGGTTAGAGTTCACAAGGAGCCAATTTTACATTTAACAGAACAATGGAAAAATCATTCAGATCTTCACTAGGAAAAAGTAGAAAATTAAAAGAAGATAATTAAAAAATTTTGTTATACTTTCGCAGATTTTGAGGGTCATGTGAGAAATATTGGGCCTTTTGGGGGTTCTGTATAAAATTTGGATCAGAAGTGAATTAACCCTAACCCTAGGTGAGATCTTGCACACTTTATAGTCGCTGTGGACTTGGGAATGTTCAACTACAGATTGTTAAGATTGGTCATCTCTATTGGTCTTGCACACAACAAACTCACAACCTTCACATTAAGTCTCAAAACACCAGTCATGTTGAGGGTATGCCTGTGATATATTGGTAACCAGTTTAATTAATTTCTAAAATAATTAGATTTGTTTCTCTGGTTGTTTTACAAGGTTATCATTTTTTTTGTGATGCCAGTTTGTTTTTTGGCTTTGGTGTGCTCCCAGCCATTTTGTGTCAATTCTTCGTGACCACAGCCATTATCATTTACAGTTGCTACTCTTGTTGCCGATCACGTCACAAACATCATATGACATATTAAGTCATCATGTCTGACCTATTAAAGATGGCTACGTCCAGCTTGAGGCATCTGAGGTCTGAATTCTCTACTACTAATTACAACTACTATTAGTTAGAGAAAGATAACTAAGGATTTTTCGTTTGTATTTTTCGTTTGCCAGTTGACTTTGTTTGTTTTTTTCCTGCCCCTTTTTGTACCTTTGGTCTCCTAGCCATCTTTGTATGGTCTCAGATCCTGTGGGACACCACAAATACTGATCATCAAGACCTAAGTACATCCATAATGATATACATGTCTGCTTTCTTTCTTTCTTTCTTTCTTTCTTTCTTTCTTTCTTTCTTTCTTTCTTTCTTTCTTTCTTTCTTTCTTTCTTTCTTTCTTTCTTTCTTTCTTTCTTTCTTTCTTTCAAAATATACCCCATTGGACTGATGCTAAGTGAAAAAAAAATAACCAAACTTTTGATATACTGGAAATGTTTCTTCAATTGTAGTATGCACAGTTTTACCTGAGTGTGGTCAACAAACTTCTGCCTTGTAGCTGGTATTGGCTCAACTGCTCGTATCTGGCGCATCACTTCAAATTTCCGACACAAATCGGCCTCCACTTTCTCCAGGGCCTGAGACAGCATCTTCTGTTTTTCCTCTGTCATTTCTTGCACTAAAACAAATTGTAACCATTAATCCCTATCACTTTCATTTTGTATCAACTGCAGTCTTTTTATTTTTAAAAATGTATATTTTCTTATAGGGCGGCACGGTGGCGCAGTGGTAGCGCTGCTGCCGCGCAGTTAGGAGACCCGGGATCACTTCCCGGGTCCTCCCTGCATGGAGTTTGAATGTTCTCCCCGTCTCTGTGTGGGTTTCCTCCGGGCGCTCCGGTTTCCTCCCACAGTCCAAAGACATGCAGGTTAGGTGGATTGGCGATTCTAAATTGGCCCTAGTGTGTGCTTGGTGTGTGGGTGTGTTTGTGTGTGTCCTGAGGTGGGTTGGCACCCTGCCCAGGATTGGTTCCCTGCCTTGTGCCCTTTGTTGGCTGGGATTGGCTCCAGCAGACCCCTGTGACCCTGTGTTCGGATTCAGCGGGTTGGAAAATGGATGGATGGATGGATATTTTCTTATATATATATATATATATATATATATATATATATATATATATATATATATATATATATATATATATATATATATATACCGTCTTTTTCTGAAATTAAGACATCCCCCGAAAATAAGCCCTATCAAGATTTTCGGAACTTTTTGAAATATAAGCCCTCCCCCGAAAATAAGCCCTAGTTAAAATAATGTGAAAAAAAGAATTCGTTAAAAAATGCTGTTGATTTATTAAGTATGTTTAGCTTCCCTAATACTCGTATTTCAGAGAAATGTTTGAAATAAAATATTCCGAGAAATTCATTGTTTACCTCTACAGTTTCAAATTAATTCTTGGAATTTATCTTAAAAATACAACATAAGGCAGCATGAATACATAAATATTGTGTCCGCTCTGCTCTGCTGTGTTGTACTGCGTCGCGCGTATCGCAGAGTATGGTCGAATGAGGTGGGGAGGGGGTGGAGGGGGGCATGCATATGCGGAATGCGACGGAACGCGTCGTTGGCGCACACTATAAATAATTGTTCGTTAAGGCAGCAGTCTACATTGAGCGACAGTGCAGATACAGTGTTTGTTCATTTCAGTCTTGTAAGTCTGATTATTTCCTCATACGTAATTTTATTTTTTATAAAGTGAATAATTTTTAACCGCAGTTAAAATGAGTACAAAACGAAAGAGCTATTCCATCGAGTACAAAAAGGGAATTGTGGAAGACTCCAGGGGTGTAAATCTTGATTTATGACGATGTTCCAGAAGAAGATGACATGACTGTAATTGAATCAATTTTAATTTCTGTATTCTGTGTAAAATAAATAAATATTAAATAAAAATATATAAATATACTTTTATTTTTGTCCTCCCCCGAAAATAAGCCCTAGTGCGTATTTTGGACCAAAAAAGAAAGTAAGACAGTGTCTTATTTTCGGAAAAAGACGGTATATATATATATATACACACACACACACACACACACACACACACACACACACACACACCCACACGCACACACACACACACACACATATATATATATATATATATATATATATTGCTATATAGAATAAAGTATTTCAACTGCCTGCGCTAAAATTGCCACACCCTAAAAATTGGCCATGATTTAACCATGTAATAAGTTAACTTTAAGTTTCTAACTTTCCATAAGTTATAGGATCATTCAATACTTTTTAACTGTCTTTCTCATCTTTACCTATAAACACTGAGGACTGCCTTTGTCTAGCCAAGAGCAGCTTAATAGATCTCCCTGAACAGCTCAGCTGAGGTAAGCAGTTCCACTCCAGGATGAGAGGGGGCGCTGTCACTAATAGTCTCCTCTCCTTTTTCAACTGCCAAGAAAACAATTATGGTCAGAAGAAAGTCTCACCCTTTCTGGTCCCCAGGAGGGTGGCATTACCTTGAAAGGACCATGGAAGAGAGGGGAGATTAACTTGATTAATGTTACGACCATTTCAGTTCTTTTCAAGCCTGTGTTATGTTATTGTCTGTTATTGTTTTCACCTTTCTTTTGAATTAAGAAGTAAACAGGGTTACCGGGTTGTTACCCCAAATTTTTGCATTCTCTCAACTTGCTTTCCTGGCTGCCAGTCACGATATATATTGTGAGGTTTCTGAACTCTTTTGGAACTCCCCTCCCAATGGGACAACACGCCGAAGTGTGATTGCCGTGTCTGTGGAGGACTGCTTGTTCGTTGCCGAAGCAACCACAGGTTCGCAGCACTGCAGCATAGCGCACATGAACCTGGAACAACCAATCACTCCGAGCATCATCATCATCATCATCATCATCAGTTGGCTGCTCGTTGCTACTGTCATTAGACAGAATTCATAACGTGAGAACAAATACTCCGCTGCACAATATTGTTTGGGTCGTGCAGGTGATCAGTTGCAGTCATCAGATACTTGTTCTTGTCAAAAGTTGATTGGTTTCACAACCTGGGAAACTACCCCTGGGTCAACCCCATGGCATATAATAAACTGGCTGTACCAGTTAGCATTATTACAGTACTCTGAATGATTCCCACCAATTGCAAAAGGTGGCAGAGACATGAGCCAGACTAAAAGAAGACTGCACTTGTCTGGGGACGTCTTCTCTTGCAGAGCAAGACAAGCAGAGGAGATGTCAGTTTTAGATGGATGCACCAAGGTTTGTGTTGGGTTTTATGGATAAGATCCTGACAGTGGCTTTAATCTTTGATTTTAACCTATTTATGGATTACTTATTAATGACATTTGGGTGGCACGGTGGCGCAGTGGTAGTGCTGCTGCCTCGCAGTTAGGAGACCCGGGTTTGCTTCCCGGGTCCTCCCTGCGTGGAGTTTGCATGTTCTCCCCATGTCTGTATGGGTTTCCTCCCACAGTCCAAAGACATGCAGGTTAGGTGCATTGGCGATTCTAAATTGTCCCTAGTGTGTGCTTGGTGTGTGTGTGTGTGTGTATGTGTATGTGTGTGTGTGTGTGCCCTGTGGTGGGCTGGCGCCCTGCCCAGGCTTTGTTTCCTGCCTTGCGCCCTGTGTTGGCTGGGATTGGCTCCAGCAGACCCCCGTGACCCTGTAGTTTTGATATAGCGGGTTGGATACTGGATGGATGGATGGATTATTAATTACATTTTAAACTCCACTGATCACTGTTTTTATGAATTATTTATTTAAAGAAGACCACACTGCACTTTGGACACTGTTTGATGTTTTGTAGATTTGTAATAAAAAGCTCTGAGCACTTTTACACCTACCTTTGCTGCGTATGTGTGTCCTCATTGCCCAGTTCATGTCGATTTACAACTATTGATGTCCGGGTTCAAGGTTAGTGTGTCAGCTGTGGGCAATCTGGACATCACAGTTACTTGAAACTTTGAAAAGTAATCGGACCAAGTAACACATGTTATTTTAAGCGCATTACCCCCAATGCTGCTTAACACAGGGCTGGCTGGCGCAAATACACAAACAGAATTTATCATACATTGCATATACAGTTTCACTTTCTAGAAACAATACATATACATTGGCTCGCTGCCCAGTGGCTTCTTGTGCTACCCAGCTACCTTCTGTCCTTTCAAAAACAAAACTGCAATCAGTGATTTGAAATCATATGGTTTCAAACTGTATGACAACTTGTAACAGTAGCTGTCACTGGCCTAACAGTTTCAAATTGGTCACACAGTTTCAGGATTGGTTGCAATCCTGATCACTGCTTGGATTGGTAAACGTGAAATGGTGGGAATATTTGGAACAAAAGGGAAGCTACTTAGGGGCTCAGTGGCCTTCTGGGATATCCCGCCCACTCCACGTGGTTGCTCCAATGGCACAGACAAAACCTCAAGGTTTCTGTGGTGACAGTAGGGATGGAGACTGTTATGTCATGTGGGCTATGTGCATGACGATTTGGTGACCAGAAGGACTATTTGTTCAGGCTATGCCATGCTGCTTAATGCTACCAAAAAGGAAATATCCTTTTAGAGACATTCTTAGACTTCACTATACCTGAGCATGGAATCACTGAGGGCACCAGCTGTTAATCAGAGAACCAAGTGGTTAAAAGGCATAAATCAAAAAGTCATAAATCATTGGGTGTCTTCGGTTCTGCTGTATGTCACCCACTTGGAACATCTGCTGTGTACATGTTTCTGTAGCTCATCCTAAACTGATATCTTATGATAATTAAGTTTTCATGGATGTATGGTATATGTTCTAAAAACAGCTGCAGAAAAGACACTCAGTGAGGGCATCTCAAATGGGTGTTCAGCACAGACAAGATCAGTCATGTGGAATCAATAGTAATGAGGCCGAAGCCAAGGCAATGGCTGTAAGCTCAGCGTCTGAAGGCAAAAGAAAAATCAGAAGTAAACAAAACCCTTATTTATTGTTTTCTTGTTGCTAACTATCCTTTTTACTATCTCTTATCTCTCCGGTTTTTATAAAAGTAACCTTAAAGCGCAAAGTCTTGCTGATTCAATTATGCATTTTATCCTGGCAAAAGAGTGACCAGACAAAGTAGTTAAAGCCTCTACTGCCAAGAAGCCTCATAAAGATCACGTTCTGACATTGACACGTTGTACAAATTCTTAACAGAACTGAGCAATACCACTCCAATTCTAACATTTGTATTTCTGTTATACAGTTAAAAATAATTAAATCTTTTTATTATGGTCATTTTCATATCTTGAAATCTAAAATGCCTTTGTCTCTCTATATAAATTTTTGAATCATTTATCCAGTTTGGGGTCACAGGGAGCCAACGACTTGAAGACTGAGATGAGGACTGCAAGCCATCATTGGAGTTACTTTGTCAGCACCAGTATGAAAACGGCCAACAAATAAATCAGCAACTTGCACTAAACTATGCAAACGTGGAAAGGATGGTTTCTCTTTTATTTTATTTTTTCATTGCCATTACACATTTAGCAACCTACCTGTTCGCTGCTTATGCTTTTGGACAGCCTCTTTGGATTTCTGAACATTCTTTTCTCCTTCTGCCACCTCTTTTACGAAAGCCTTCTTCTCTTTTTCTTCATCTTTGCACTTCTCTGCACACTGCTGTAAGAGCTCAGCAGTCTAACAAGAGAAAACCGAGAGAGTGACTCGACAGGGTGCTCCGAGGATGTGGAGTATCCATATCCTATTTGTCAAAACTATTCAGAGGAGAAACATTTAGGGGAAAATGCAAAAGACATTTATTTCATTAACACAATAAAACACATTTTATTTCACTACCAGTAACGCTGCACTGCACGATAATGTGCAGTGAGTACACTTGATTTGACCATTCCTAGTTGTCATCCTCTTTCTCTGTATATTTAGTATTCGTTTGCTCAAAGGCTGATGCTTCCTGAGCAGCTCTTCCTTTCTTCACCATAGCAGCTCGCTTCTTCTCTTCTTCCGTCGGCATCTTTTCACGTTAAAACTGATTAAGTCAGTGTTTGTGTTGCAATTGCTTAGTACGTTTTTCACTTAAGCTGGCACTTACTGTAAGTCTTCAATCTGCCTCAAGAATGATTTAAGATATGAAGAGGTAGAGGAAGTGATGGCAAAGGTGGTTGGGATTAGAACAGCGCCCGTAACGCATACACTGCGTAGAGGTGATTCTACAATAAAATAAAATAAAAATAGAAAGAGGAATAACCTTGGAGGTCAATCATCACCACGAAAGTGGATAGTAGACATCACGTAGTATATGTGTACCAAATTTCAGGTCAATCGGTCAAACGGTTTGCGAGCTACAGGTGATTTAAAATCCTGGACAGACAAACAAACAGCCACGGTAGCGTATTATATATAAAGATGGTACAGGCCATGCAGCCTGGAAGCACAGTGATTAGTGCTGCTGCTTCCAGGGTTTGAATCCTGTACGGAGTTGTTGTCCATGTGGACCTTGCACATTTTCTTTGTGTCTGTCTCTGTATTTTCCACCATGCTCTCCGACTTCCTTCACACATCTTTTAAACCAGAATGGCTTGTTAAATAAAGTGACAATTCAAAACTTACCCTGGCATGGTTGTGTGGACGAGTGGGATACGCTGAGGCCCCCTGTGACTGGAGTAGGTTTCCGAATTTCATGCTATGTTGTAGCAGATGTTTGGTATGGTGGGGCACCAGTTAATGCTAATGTATCTAATAGCTTCAGGAGACTGACTTTATGTCCTGGCCCCAGTGTTTCTCTGGTCTCTCCAGAACCCAAAATCAAGCATGTTAGGCTAATTGGTGACTCGAAAGTGGCTTGGTGTTCAGTGAATATTTTGTGTGTATGAGTGTGCCCAGCAACAGACTGGCATCTCATCCTGCGCTGGTCCATGCCAGGCACCCATTGAGGCTGGGATAGATTCTTGACCTTGTGATCCTAAATTGTATAAAGGGGTTGCAGAAATGGATGACAGAGTGACGCACCAGTTCCTCTAAATGAAGTGCTTTCTTCTTCATTCCACTAAAATGCTGATATATTGATTGATGGCCCTGTATTTGATGATGCTGATGTGAGTGCAACACAAGAACAGTGGCCATCAAAATGTACTAAAAATATACCGGACAATGGATGCCACCAAGTGTGTATTTTATGGAAAGTAAGTATTAGTTCAATGGCTCAATATGGTAACTGGATTAATATTTTGTTTGGCATATTCATACATCTTTTCCACATATCCTTTAACTTTGTTAGAAGTAAAAATAGTTTGAAAGCTAGTCACATGGATATTCTGTAATTTTCAACATATACATTTCTTTTTTTTAATTATTGATTTTATTTGAACAAAATAACATTCCATATGATCAAGTCTAACTTGACAAACCAGAATTCAATTACATTGTCATCATCGTCATCAGAATCCCACCAACACTCACTACCTAGTCTATAAATCAAAAAATTACAACACTAAAAGACACACTAGTCCATCAATTTAGAGTTTTACATTAAATTGGTGGGACACACTGCTCCTGGGGGTTTCTTGTGGGACCTATAGCCCTGCCTTCTGACATTTTACTGGTGCTGTTGTAGCAGTGCTACCGTGGGGAGAACTTCACTTCCCAGCAGCCCAAGGGGATTACTGACATAGGATAACGGGAACCGAAGTAAGGGCTGTTGGGGACGAAAGAGGCCAGCGGGAAAGTTTTAAAGGGAGGCCTGATGGAGCAAAAGGAGATCGGTATTTTGTGTTTCCTGTCCAACATGTTGTCTAAAAAGTCAATTGTGCCCTGGATCATTTCACATTAGATGAATGGACTGTCTTGTGCCTGCCTGTCATGTTATAGTGGTGGATTAGTCGCTATGCGTCTTCAAAAGAAGCGTTATGGAAATCTCACCCCTTGCCGCTCAGGACTACCGGTAGGACTGTTTCATTTATTTTCTACGGAAGCTGTTCTCAGGATTCTCATCTTCACACCAAACCATTTCACCTGCTTTTGCTGTATTGGACTGTATAAGGACATTATTGTGATTGTTTATTGTTGTGGTTTGTTTGTGTTTATTATACAACATCGTAAGGAGACTGGGGTGGGATTATTTAGCATGTAGTTATATTTCATTTATTAGTGTTTAATACATTCTTTAATTGTTTAATTACCTGTTGTTTTTTGTCTCTGCTTGTGAGTGTGTGCGGGTCGGGCCAAGGCTGGGTGTGTCCCTGGAATCTCCACCAAAAAAATGAATAAATCACTGTGTCTTCAACGATGTGAATCTTAGCGGCACCGGACCACTAAACTCTTATCCCCGACTAAGCTCTAGACAGCCCAGCATACACTCATAGTCATCCTCAGTAAGTTTGGGAACAACCAAACTTTTAGATCTAAGCAAGTGATGAAGTGTGCATTATTTTTTTATAAGTGTGCAGCTGGATGATAAATTAGACTGGACTGCCAATACTGATGCTCTGTGTAAGAAAGGACAGAGCCGGTTATACTTCCTTAGAAGGCTGGCGTCCTTCAACATCTGCAATAAGATGCTGCAGATGTTCTATCAGACAGTTGTGGCGAGTGCCCTCTTCTACGCGGTGGTGTGCTGGGGAGGCAGCATTAAGAGGAAAGACGCCTCACGCCTGGACAAACTGGTGAGGAAGGCAGGCTCTATTGTAGGCATGGAGCTGGACAGTTTAACATCTGTGGCAGAGCGAAGGGCGCTCAGCAGGCTCCTGTCAATTATGGAGAATCCACTGCATCCACTAAATAGTATCATCTCCAGACAGAAGAGCAGCTTCAGCGACAGACTGCTGTCACTGTCCTGCTCCACTGACAGATTGAGGAGATCGTTCCTCCCCCAAACTATGCGACTCTTCAATTCCACCCGGGGGGGTAAACGTTAACATTTAACAATACAAAGTTATTGTCTTTTTTCACCTGCATTATTATCATTCTTTAATTTAATATTATTTATTGTATCAGTATGCTGCTGCTGGAAAATGTGAACTTCCCATTGGGATTAATAAAGTATCTATCTATCTATCTATCTATCTATCTATCTATCTATCTATCTATCTATCTATCTATCTATCTATCTATCTATCTATCTATCTATCTATTTACAGTAAGAACAAGGTAGAGTCTTATTGATACCATCTGAAAATTGACCAAAGAGCTATAAATGATGAATTTTATATGCTGAAATAAAAACAGTTGTGAATAAATCAGTGGAATAGCTTTATTAGTTGGACTGTTAGGTCTTTCAAGTTACTGACCCTTACCTTTGTCAAGGTTTAGCTTTTCTGTTGGCTCTTGTAGATATAATGATGTTATCTTGCACTTGAATTGGGGATTTTTTAGGTTGAAGATTCTGTTCATGTCATTAATACATTTGCATTGGTTTAGATGGTGTTTTGTTTTTGTAATGGTCCTTGATAGCCGCCATTTTGAGTACCCATGTTAGGTTCATGTTTCTAGAGGCGTGGCCTAAGAGGTCATGACCTGTTCATAATTGGTGTTTTACGTCCTTGATAACCACTGTTTTGAGTGCTCGTTGTTAGGTTAATGTTTTTAGGGGTGTGGCCTAAGAGGTCATGACCTGATCGTAATTGGTGCTATGGGATAAAAGGACAGCTAGGGGTTCTCTTCCTCATCCAATCTGTGTGTACTTCCTTCAGTTTTTGAACTTTGGCTTGTTTCATTGGACTACAAATTTTGTCTCATGTTTTGGCTTTGGTTACTATTACTGATCTCCCAGCCTCAACCCTTTTATTGCTGTCTTTACACACATCTCCCAGTTCTGCTCAAAAGTGGGACACTGACAGGGCAACCCTTGAGTTAGGCGACAGTGCTAACTAAAGCGAATGTGAGGGCTTTGAACCAGCACAAGAACGTACCAGCCTTTTTTCCTTAAATTTGGGTAATCAACGAGTTGAATATGTCAGAAGGGCAGCTGGCTAACGTTACTCACTTGAAAAAAAAGGGTTATTTTTTATGAAAAGGACCAGGAAATATGCAAAGTCAAAAAAGCAGCTGAGAGTTACTAGATTAATCAAGAAAGCTAAAAGAAGAACAAAAATCAACAGTCAAGGACAAGAGCAAAATTTTTGAGAAGAAGGAAATTAAAAATAATGGTCTTCAAAGATGCAATACAAGATAGGTTTGTTATCTTCAAATTCAGATACAAAACGCCCAAGAAGATGAACTTTAACCACCCACCAACTGAAGTCAAGACCCTAGAGGCCATGCCCCTAGCAGTCAAAATCTGCATCATATTGACAGAATCCACAAAAAAACAAAACGGTATTGAGGCAGAGCACTAATAAGTTATAAGTTCCGGAAAAATGCATTAAACCTAAAATCTGACTTCAGAATCAGAGTCTCTGAGTTTTAAAATCACAGGAGAGACATATAATTAACCAGAAATATAAAAAGTATATGAAGGCTAACAATCATAACAAGAACAAAAGACATTGTTCAGTCTAGAGCAGTTTTTTTCTTGATTCACAGGTCCACACTGGCACCAGTCTGCAGAAATATTTTGCTTGTCCCCGGAGTGTCAGATATTTCAATTGCATAAACGCTGTTAATTTCTGAGTGCTTGTCTGCAAGGCGGTGTCAATGAAACATGGCCGGTCAGCGGAGCACTTCCAGTATTAAACCTGGAAAAAACATGCTGTAATATGTTTATTTAAAGGTTTGCACTGCTCAGAACTGTGATTGGGATGCCTCCATCGATCTCAAGCCAGTCAAAACTAAATAGTCCTGCTAAATACTCCTCCAATGGGGACCGGAAGCATGAAAAACTCGATACTCCAAAATGAGGTGCTAGAAACTCTGCTGGTCCACAAGCATTTATTAAAATAAAAAATGGTCCACTTCACAGAAAGATTGAAAACCACTGGTCATGGGTACAGATCAAGAGTGAACAAGACCAAAAGAACAGATATGGATGTGACCAGATAGAGGAAACATGCTAAAAAGGTGGCAAATATAAACCTTAAACCAAAAAACATGCGGAAAAACCAAAACCATGGACAATTATGAGATGGCTGGACAAAACGAGAGGAACAAGGAGTCTTGGCATTCTCAGGAGGACATGTTTTTCACACTGTTCATCATATTCTCATCAGTTAAATGGCTTACAGGACAAGGAGACTGGATGGACGCAACTACAGGTGCTAGAGCTCACATTGGCTACCAGCCTCCAGTCAAGGCCTCAACATGACGGACTTTTGGGATTTGGTTAGACCTAGTTGTCCCTAGACCCTTCCACCCTTCAAAGAGACCAGTAAGGGGACCACTATGCAAGGCTTTATCTTTAGCAATATTAACTGAGCAGTGCCAGTATCCATTAAAGCAATAGTTGAACACTCATTTGCTGCTTATTAATAATTGATTGTTAATGCAGATGGCCTGCTCATTGAAACAGCCAATCATAGGGCTGAAACTCAATATATGGAGCATGCAAACATGTTCAAAAAGTTTACTTGTTGTTTGACTAAATATTAAATTGGGCAAGAAGCGAGAATGAGCAACTTTAACTGCAGTATAATCGTCGGTATCCTGTGTGGTGTTTTCATTATTGGCCTCACAAGATTTTCATGCACTACAGTATCCAAAGTTAAAAGAGAATGGTGTGATAACAAAACATTCAGTGAGTGTTAGTCCTGTGGTTGAGAACACCATTCTAATGAGGCGGTAAGTAAGACAAAAATGGGTAGTAACACTGAAGGTAACAGAAAGGCCAGAAATATTCAAAAACTTTATCACAGAGGTATCCGTAGGGCACAATTCACTGGATTTAAAAGCAGATGAGCTAAAGTTGCAAAAGACCACGCTTGGTCTCACTAATGTTAACTAAGACCTAGAACATGAGGTTACAGTAGACATGTGGGTGATTAAAGTTTGGAAAACTGTTATCTAGGCGGATGAATCTCAGTTTCTGCTGTGACATATAAATGTTATGATAAGAGCATTCATTGATCCATCCTGGCCTGTGTCAATGGTAGAGGCTGGGGGTGGTAATGTAATAGTCTGGTAATGTGTTTTTGGCACACATTAGGACTTGTCATAACAATTAAATGTTATTTAAGCATTTCTGATAATTGTAATACTTTAATGGCCTCAGTGTGCTTTTCTAAATGGATGCTTATAGCAATATGAGCACACGGCACCTTAAACTGATTCCACAAACTGTGACTTTAGTTTTTTTTTCCCAGTACCTTGCACTGTCCTTGGATATATATCCAAAAAAGAGTCTTTGTGAATAAAGTGGAATGGGAGGTCCAGAGTATGAAGAATTGTTCTTTGCACCCTGTAGTCCTAGAGGCCATCTAGACTGATGGCGGGAGCCTTCTGTCTTGACTGGGATCCCTTCGTCTCTTGAACCAAGTGTACCGTACTTTGAATATGCATTGTAGTTCATTCCCAGATATCATCCAACCATTTTCTTTTCTGTTTTCTTCTTTTCCTTGATCCTTCAGTTCGTCCGAGCATTACTATCTTTATCAATCTGTTATCCTTCATCCTACAGACATGTCTAAATATCATCAGTTTTCTCACTCTGATCTTAGTTTCTATTTTTACTCTCCTGTTCCAGCCCTTTCGAATGTCTTTTTTGCTGACCAAGTCCCTCTAAGTCATTCCCATTATTTCTCTATAGCAATTCATTTCAAACATATTCAATGTAATGGCGTCAACTTTCTTTAGAGTGCAAGACTCACATGCATATAGTAATGTAGACATCATGCATGCATCCTGCAGTTTGGTCTTTATTTAAATGTTTCTGCTTTTCTGAAATGTGGTTTGCCTTGCAAAGACACTACACAATTCTCCATTGTATTTCCTTGCTACTTGAAGTTATCATGCTTCCCTGGTGTATGAACTGGTCTACACATACAAGTTTATCTCCCACTATGAACACCTCTGCTGCTTTATTGTTACCCTTACCGTCACTTTTGCCTTTTTCCGGTTGATGTGCAGTCCATAGTCTTTGCCAGCCTGATGGATTTCTGTTAGCGGTATCTGCAAGTCTTTCTCTTTTTCTGCCAACAGATCTATATTGTCTGCAAATTTCAGATCCTTAATGTTCCTTCCCTGAATTACCACACCTTCATCTTCTTGCACTTCATGATCTCCTCCAGAATTGTTACAGACAGTAGTGGGGACACTGGATCTCTTTGTCTGCTGCCTGTTGTTGGTCAGATCTATTCATTTACTCCTTCCTTGGTCTTCAGAGCTACCTCTTGAGTATGAAAATGTAGGTGGAATTCTTTAGGAACTGTGTGATACTATTGGACTAAATTGGAGCAGAAAACCATAAGGAATTTTTTGAAGCACCTTGTCGAATCCACGTCTTGAAGAATTCAGGCTGTCCTGGAGACAAAAGGGGATTGTACCCAGTATGACAACAATAGAAGGGTGTACTTAATAAAGTGGCCACTAAGCGTACAACTGTTAGGATCTGGGTTTCTTTTTCTGATTTTTTATGTCATTTTACACTTGTTTTAGGTTTTTTTAGATCACTGAAGTTATATCTGAAATCAATTTTTGGCAATTCCTTTTTCGTTTTCATTGTGATACATTTTTTGGACTATTTCATCCACCATTTTATGTTTTCATGATTGCCACCATTTTGGTCTCCCATTGTTAAAACAAATACGCTAGTTGTTAGCGGTGTGTCCTCTGAGGTTGTGACCTTTGATAATGATGTCATGGGATTAAGGTCATCCAGAGAAACACTTCCTTATCCAAGCTGCATATCTGAATCCTATTTTTCAGATCATCCTTACTCTAGTATTTCAACTTTTGCTCTTGTTTTTGATCACGATTTTTGCTTTTCATTTTGGCCTTGTTGTACATTCTTTCTGTTCTCCTAGTTTTGACCTGTTTCTTGCTTTTTGTAAATCTTGTGTCTCATTGTCAAATCTTGTCTACTAACAGACACAACAATAATATAAAGGATCAAATGAAATAAAGTGACTCTTTTAATTCTATCAATGAGCAGTGTGTTGCTAATCAAACAACATAAAAATATCGTGAAGCCATTTTGTTTTGTTGCAGATGCCACCATTTTGTCAGCGTTGATAAGCACAGAAGAACTGAAATAAATGTATGGTGCATGACATCACAAATGCAACAGTATAAAGGTTTGTGGATAAAAACCTTAGCTCTTGGCAAGTTTGTTTTCTTTTCGGAATGACTTTTAAGAACTTCTGTACAGTAATCCCTCCTCCATCGCGGGGGTTGCGTTCCAGAACCCCCCGCGAAAGGTGAAAATCCGTGAAGTAGAAACCATATGTTTATATGGTTATTTTTATATTGTCATGCTTGGGTCACAGATTTGCACAGAAACACAGGAGGTTGTAGAGAGACAGGAACTTTATTCAAACACTGCAAACAAAACATTTGTCTCTTTTTCAAAAGTTTAAACAGTGCTCCATGACAAGACAGAGATGACAGTTCCGTCTCACAATTAAAAGAATGAAAACATATCTTCCTCTTCAAAGGAGTGCGAGTCAGAAGCAGAGAATGTCACAGAGAGAAAAAAGCAAACAATCAAAAATCAATAGGGCTGTTTGGCTTTTAAGTATGCAAAGCACCGCCGTATAAAGCAGCTACAAGGAAGAGAGCAATGTGAAGGTAGTCTTTCAGTATTTTTTAGAGGAGCGTCCGTATCCTCTAGGCCAGTGTGCGAACAGCCCCTCTGCTCACACCCCCTCCATCAGGAGCAGAGAATGTCAGAGAGAGTGAGCGAGACAGAGAAAAACAAACAATCAAAAATCAATATGTGCTGTTCAAGCTTTGAAGTATGCGAAGCACCATGCGGGAAGCATGTTGCTTGACAAAGCCGGAAGGGAGCAATGTGAAGATAATCTTTCAGCATTTTTAGACGAGCGTCCGTATCGTCTAGGGGTGCGAACAGCCCCCCTTCTCACACCCCCTACGTCAGGAGCAGAGAATGTCAGAGCAAGAGAGAGAGAGAAGTAAACAATGAAAAATCAATACATGCTGTTTGATCTTTTAAGTATGCGAAGCACCGTACAGGAAGCATATCGCTTGACAAAGCCGCCACATGTAAGCCCAGCAAGGATGGCAGCAATGTGAAGGTAATCTTTCAGCGTTTTTTGAGGAGCAGCCGTATCCTCTAGGGGTGCGAACAGCCCCCGTGCTCACAATATATTTGAGGAGTTTTATTTAATACGTAATACGCGCTCTGGTTGGGTAGCTTCTCAGCCATCTGCCAATAACATCCCTTGTATGAAATCAACAGAGCAAACCAACTGAGGAAGCGTGTACCAGAAATTAAAAGATCCATTGTCCACAGAAATCCACGAACCAGCAAAAAATCCGCAATATATATTTAAATATGCTTACATATAAAATCCGCGATAGAGTGAAGCCGCGAAAGTCGAAGCGCGATATAGCAAGGGATTACTGTACTATGAAATATTGACTGTTTTTAGCTGCTGATCTTTGGCTTTGGTGAAAGATAAGACAGATTTTTAAGTATAGAACTTTAGTTTGGCAAATGATCGCGTCTCATCCCAAAACAAAATTATTGTTGTCTTCCCCTTTTTGTATTTTATTGTATTCTAATAAGTATTGTGTGTGTTTATGTTTCAGTATAGATCTAGTATTTCTAATCAGTTTCTACTTTGGTTTTTCGGCTCTCTTTTGCATTTTTGATTTTTGTGACCATTGTGAGTACTTTGTTGTGTTTCTCTCTCTGAGTTTTGGACTTTGATTTGTTTTTTGGATTCGATTTGGACTGCTTTTGCTCTTTTTGGTTTGCCTTGTTAAGGCATACTCCTTTGAACTTACAGTATTTTTGCCTGTGTTTTTCCTTATTTGAAATTATTTTGTAAATAAATTGTAGTTTTCTGACTAACATTGATTTTATTTTAATTATATTTAATATCATTTTGCTTTAGTCACCCTTTGTTTTTGATATTTTTTCCTTGACTAGTTTTTACTTTATTTTGTGTTTTTTGTATCTTTGATCTGTTATTTTTAGATCACTGACACCTGAAAGAGTTAGATTTGTTAATTCTGTGTAAGTGACATCACCTCTTGTCTACCTTTCTCTTCAGATTTTTTGTTAAGAGTTTCATTGCTCTCTAAATGTGGTGGCCAGCGGTGATTCAGATGGCCTGTCAGCTCAGTACTCAGTCTGGGCTTTGGCAGGGACACTCAAGGATAGTTACAGACTTGTCCCAAAGCCACTCCAGAGTTGTCTTGACTGGAAGCTTCAAGTCTTTTTAGGGGTGATGAAGAGAGAACTGTGGCCCCAATCTAAGGTTGTGTATACTCTGAAGCAAGTTTTCTTTTCTTGGCTGCATTAATCTTTTCCTCACTAATGACCAGTCTCCCTGGGCCTGCCACTGAGAAACACTCACATAGCATGATGCCACCACCACCATGCTTCACTCTAGGGATTATATTAGGCAGGGGATGAGCAGTGCCTGGTCTTTGTCAGACATAGTGCTTGGAGTTCTGCCCAAATTGTTCGATTTTTGTTTCTTCAGACAAAAGAATCTTTTTCCTCCATCTCTTGAGTGTTTTAAATGCTTCTTGGCAACCTCCAAAAAGACTGTCATATGTGCCTGATTGATGGAGTGCTGTTGAGATGGTCATCCTTCTGAAAGATTCTGCCATCTCAGCAGTGGAATTCTGAAGTTCTGTTAGAGAGACCATTGAGTTCATGGTCACCTAACTGACCAAGGCCCTTCTTGACTGGTTACAGAGTTTGGCCAGATGGCCAACTCTAGTAGTAGTTGGGGTGGTTCCAAATTTATTCCATTTCACAATTATTGAGGTAGCTGTGCTCCCAGGAACACCTGAAGCTTTGGAAGTTGCTACCCTTACACGATCTATGCCTTGTGACTTGGGAGGTCTGCTAAGAGTTCCTTTCAAGGTTTTTGTCCTAACGTACAGTGTGAATTATGGGGCATCATATGCACAGGTGTGAGCCTTTCAAAATGTCCAATCAATTCAGTTGGCCACAGGTGGACTCCAGTCACATTCTAGAAATGTCTCAAGGATAAGTAAAGCAAACAGGATGGACCTTTCCACAATTAGGAGTTCCCCAACACAGGGTCCGAATACTTACAGAAATTAGAAATTTCATTTTTTGATGTTTTAATAAATATGAAAACATTTTAGAAAACATGGACAAAAACTGCAAATTTATCCATTTAAAAGGAAATCTACAACACAATAAAGTGTGCAGAAAGTGAACAGGTCTGCAAATTTTCTGAATCCACTGTTTGTGGGTGAGGTGAATCTGGATGGTCAGCCATCAAGCCTCTTAGTTTCTTCTTACTATGAATAAGTTTTCTTTTCTAACAATTCTGTCTCTGTTGAATTTCAGAATAGATTTTAACATTGTGTTTGTTCAATATTTGTTTATTACTGAATACCACATACAAAAAAGCCTTGTGCAAAAAGACAGGATAGCACCGAGTACAGGGTGAAGTGTGATGGTGAAGTATGATAGGGAAGTTCAGAAAGCATTTGCATTTTTTTCTGAAAGGGAGACCTCATTGGCCATAGAACAATAGTTTCTTGAGCAATTTTTTTGTTTTAGGGTTTGGTGTTGTCTGCTTTGTGATTTCAAATTCAATTTGACCTTCTGTTTTGGTCACTTATTATTTACTCTGCAACATTCGACCAGTTTATTGCTTAAAGATTTAATGCCACTCACAAATGGAAATGACTTGTTTTTTTCATTTCATTTGTTATAACAGACTAAAATTGTTACTATACTTACTTGTTCTTTCTGAAGTGTGGCCTTCATTTTGTTCTCCTCAATGATCTTCTTACGGGTCAGCCATGCTTCCTCATACCTAAGTTTGTCTTCTAAGCGCCTCTGCTCCACCTTGGCTAATTTCTGCTTCATTTCTCTTTCCCATCTCTGTTTTTGCTTTTGAAGAAATTCTGTAGGGTCTGGGGCTCCTTCCAGCAATTTTTCAATTCTGTAAAAAATAATAACATCCTTGGACTCACCACTTGGTTGGGGATGGCCATCATCCTGCCCTACAGAAAACAATGTAAGTTCTAAGAATGCCCTAATGCCTTAAGGGTTCTTCCTTCTGTAATATCACAAGACCAAACTGGATTTATTAAAGGCTTCTAATCTTCAAGGTTTGTTTAATATAATATATTCACCCATAAAGTCTAACACCCCAGAGATCTTATCATCTTTGCATGTAGAAAAAGCATTTGCCATGGTTAAATGGGACTAACTTTTCACCACATTGCACAAATTGGGGTTTGGCCCAAACATATGTGCATGAATCAAACTACTGTATACTAGTCAAGAAGCCTCAGTTTGTATTTACAACATCATTTCAGACTAATTCAAACTAGAACGCGGTACTCAACAAGGATACCCCTTATCACCACTGGTCTTTGCAATCAATCACCATCACCATCAGCCATTGGCTGTTTACTTTTGAAATGCATTACAGATAAAGGGGATTTTCAAGGAAGGACTTGAACAGAAAAAACACTATATGCAGATGATATGGTATGGCATGTATCAGACCCACAAATTTCCAGATTTTCAAAAGATATCTGGACTCAAAATGAATTTGAATAAAAGTGTGCTTTTTCCAGTGAATTTCAAGCAAGTAATATCGGACTGGACATCTTTCCATTTAGCTTAGTAGATCAGTTTAAATATCTCGGAGTAAATAACACAAGTAGATATAAAGCTCTTTTTCAACAAAATTTTACTGTCTGCATGGAAAAAATTATACAAGATGTAGATGGTCCACCCTCCATCTCACATTAGCAGGGACAATCAATATTATTAAGGTGAACATCCTTTCCAAGCTTCTTTTTCTATTTCAAACCGTTCCCATACTTCTGGTCCACCATAAATCACAACCTCATTTATTTGAATTCTAAACATCAACACACCCAAAGGGCGACTCTACAATGACCTAAAGCAGAAGGTGGCACGGCACTACTTAATTTTCAATTTTATTAATGGGTGGCAAATATACAAACTATAAAAACCTGGGGCATCATGCATTATGCCGTGCATATACTTCACACTAAAACATAGCGTAAGGACAAAAGCAGAAATGTTCGTATGCACAAAAAAATCCAGATGCATAAATCTACGTGAATGCCAACTTCCATGTTCTTCTGCTCCATAAATCCCGTTCAGTATGAAAAGTAATGCACGTGCATGCGCCTGCTGCCCTACCCCAGCTCCCCCCAGAATTACGCCTCTTTGAATATGCAAATCAATATAAATAGCCCTTAAGCTTAGCATTCTGTGAAAAGGCAATGGCAAAAGCACAAGGGAAAATAGAAGAATGTCAGCGAATACCAAGAGGAGGCAAGGAAAAACATATTATATGTTGGTTTAAACAGTGATATAATCAACAAAAGGAACTTGATCTAGTGACATAGAGAGTCGGAGAAACTCGAAAGCTCAAGTTCACAAAGTCATACAGTGCCGTAATAAAAAAGGAGTTATCAGATATCAAAGTCGCCATGAAAAGGTGAGTCATAGCCCACCATCTGAGTGTCATGTGAAAGCTTATTAGGGTACAGAGAAAAGAAAAAAAAATAGGGACACAGTGGAGAAAAAAGATCGAAATGTCAACTGTAATCTTGAAATTTTCACTTTAATCACGTGGTTTATTTTGTCATTAAAGTAGAACATAATAAACTTCATCTTAAAAACGATTAATTTACTAGTTTCTCAAGTACCATCGTAACTAAAGTAGCACGTTAAATGCTTTGCTTTGTATGTGTTCTTTTATGTGCTCTATGTGTGTGAATCACTATGTGCTTCTTAAACGGGCTTTCTCTTCCTCCGACAGAACACAGAATCCATTACATTCATGATATTACAGCTCTCTGAATAATTAAAATGCTGAGATGTATACGTGATATCATTTTCATGATGATAGAAGTTAAAGCATGTTATTAAACATGGGAACATGGTGGCGCAGTGATAGCGACAAGCTGGCGCCCTGTCCACAGACTGCCTCATGCAAGATGCTTGCTGCACCATGTGCGACCTTCGATGAAATTATTTATTGCAGCAGTACTGTCTCTTCCAAACATACTAACCCCAAATTCCTGTCCTTCCTGTTCTTTCTCCAAGTAATCAATCACCACACAATCAGCTCTGTAATAGATGTTAGGCCATCTGTAAGCTTAGAACACAGGATTCTTCAAAACTTTTAAGGAACATTGAAATATCTTCATAGTACGTGTTTAATTATTCTGTCCATCTATCCTTCCAGTGTCGCACCAGTACCAGCAAGAATACAGTGTGAGGCAGGAACAATCCCTGAACTAGCTAGTGCTGCGACACCATGTCCTCATATGTTTAATTATTAACAATATAGATTATTTAAATGATGTTAACATTTTATCTGTATAATGTAATAAACATATTTTGTTGCATTTCATCTTAAAAATGATATTGTCATAATATGTAAATACGCTCTTTATAAAGTGTCTCAGGTTGTGCAATATTATAACTGTATCGCATGTTTACAGTGAGGTAATTGTACTTCTAAGGACAAACAGTTCTATAAGGAGCACTTGATAGACTGATTGAGTGTGTTTATAGTTCTTGGGATGAAACTGTTTCTGAACTGCGAGGTCAGTACAGGAAAGGCTTTGAAGCTTTTGCCGTATGACAGCAGTTCAAATAGGCAGCATGGCTGAGGCAGCGTGTGCTTGATGCGGTATACCGATAATTCTCTTTCCGATCAGCTGCTATAGAGCTGTGATTCCACACTCAGATACAGTGGGATAAATACTTGAGAGTAACAACGCTATAGCAACTATGGTATTTGGAATAGTTTGGCCATTCCGTGAACCTTTATGTTGTTACAGGTAACTTACAATCAGATGCCTTTCTGCACTGATGCTTTCTTGATTGTGTCTGAATACTGATAGTTAATGCTGAGCAGAGCAGACACTAGTACAAATGACTCTGAAAGCTGCTGCTACTTCAGTGTACCCATTAGTGTGCATATTAGTAAATAATTGTCTATTTAACCATGATAATGAAAAAATAAATAAATATATTTAAAGGGAAAAATAATGAATTCTTACCTAACACATTTAGAGCACACTGCTGTTTCATTTGTTAAAAATGTACCATAACCAGTTTGTAATTTCTGAATGGATATAAAAAACATCAAAACTGAAAAATAACAGTTTGTTATAATGATGTAGAAGACCCATTGAAAGAGGAAGTGGGTTTGGACAAAAACCTGCAGCCACAAGTGGGACCCAGGACTGAACTTGAGCACTGCTGAATTAGTTGACCAAAATGAGAATAATAAAAGTATTGCCACTGGATATATACCATGAATCCCTGTATGCTGGCAGCACCACATGGCTAATTGGCCTGTTTAGGAGGAATCGAGGAATGATGCCAATTCCAGTAAATAAGTTATTCAAAGCCTAGTGAAAGACAGTGTATGTTAACAAATTTTTAAAATATCACCAGGGTGTTGGCCAATCCATATGACATTACCTTATACTGATAATGTCCATTAGTTGTTTACATTTCAGTTTTTTACTCATCTGCCTCATATTCTAATTCAGAAGAAGGCACTATGGAGATTTGACTCAGTAAAAACTCTGGAGCCAGCTACTTGATTGAGAATGGTGTAACGAACAGCCGGGTCCCATGCCCAGCTGGGACGCCCCTGCTGCATATGTTCTGGAGTAGCAGCCATGGGCTCCTCAGAGTGTTTCGTGGCAGCCTCCCTGGGTGACGATGGTGCCTCAGTTTCTCCCAGGGCTCCATGGGAGATGGAGTTCTCCACAACTCCGTGGGGATCTGGGGTGGCCGCCAGGGGGTGCTGCATGGATCCCGAAGCCTTTATGGACACCTCTACAGCCCTGCCCGGAAGTGCAATTAGCCACAGGTGATCAAGCACCTGGAGCACTTCCAGGTGGGCTATAAAAGAGCCAGCATCCACCACTCAGGAGCCAGAATCGGGAGGAAGAGGACGAGGTTGCCTGGGAGGAGTGGTGGTGCCAGAGGAAGGATTGGTTTGGTTGTGTTGAATTGCTTTGGGAGTGTGTTGGGCCTGTGGGACACGGGGATGGCGTGCCCCACGGCTGAAGAGAAAAATAAAAAAGTCTTGTTGATTTTACACGTGCCTATGCGTCAGTCTGTGCTGGGTCGGGCGCAATATAGGGCCTTATTACAATGGATAATATGACTGGAAAAGGATATTTTTTATTCTTGTTCTAATCGATTCACTGTACTGTATATGATCCATGGTTTTAACCCCCTGTCGTTTTTCTCAACAACAAAAAAAAATTTGAGCTCCAATTAAACTCAAACACAGTTCAATTGATCTTTTTTTCAAATTCTCTTGAAAATATTCCTCCAAAGCTTTAGTTTCTGGTTTAGATAAAGCATATATTTTACATTTAGGTATACAGACATCTAACAAGAAGACAATGGGGCTATCATACTTCCTATGTGGTGCTAATTATAACAAGAGGACTTTACTACAAAACATCTTTGAACTGAAGATATTCAAGAGGTAATAAATTGTTATTACAGCAGAAAACTTTGTGACAATTAACCATATCCAAGCAATGGCGCTTAAGAAGGGATTGATTTCAATTGCTCGGGGTGCAGGTGACTCTACTGCAAAAATGGTTGTTAATTCTTTCTGTAAAGCTGCTGTGTGAATAGAGATTAGGAGGTTAGGAGGTGTGACATGTTTGAACACTCCCTCCCCAGTGGGTTTTCCATTAATCGCTCTTTAAATAATGGATCATTAATGGCACTTTATGGTACATTACTGGTTTGTATGGTTCCTCATAGAATTATTGCTTGACAAAGTACCATTTCATTCTAAGAAGGGTCCTTTGCATATCAAGTTGGTTGTTTGTGCTTTGAATAACTTTGTAATAAGTAGAAAATATTGTAATCTTTAACGTATGGTAGGTTACCTAGCAGGGTACTAACAGATTAAGAAAACTGGAACTTAGTATGTGTTGTTATATGCAGCAAGAGTTCTTTTAAAATCATGATTTTACAAAGCTGCTACCATCCATTCATGGTTATTTACTGTTGAAAGCTTGTAAAAGATCCTACTGAAACCTTCATGTGTATGGGTCTTTTCTATGCCATAGCTCTGGCACCGTTATTGTTATGAATGTACCCTAGAAGTGTGTTAAAGAGCTACTTTCTCAACTTCAATTTGAGAAGAAGGGAATAACTAATAATATTTTCTGCTGTGTGGTCAAATTGACACAATTAATAGCCACAGGGTCCGTAAATAAACGCTTAAACAACGAGTGATTGCCTAAAGATTCTTTCCTAACACTAATAGAAGTCAGAGTTTCCACTAAACCATTTGTTTCTTCAAGCATTTTGATTTCCAAGCTAGGGATACATTACATCGAAGCCTGGTAGCTAGTTCATTCATTTGCTCCCCTGAGCTCATTGATTCAGTTTTAGGGTTGATTTGTTTCATCTCAGGTTTGCACATTTTAGGATGATACTGTGATGGTGCAGATTGGCTCCAGCTCCCACTTCCATTCTGGGAGCCTCTTGAACCCGACACTGATGATAGTGACCGGATGAGCCGGCAGATGAGGTCACTCACATAAAGGAAGGGAATGGTGAAAAGTGCAAAAGTGCTTCTATTAAGCCCTTCAAAAACCAAATTCAAAACAAACAGTGCCATTAGTACAGTGTGTAATCCACAAAAAATAATCCAATAAAATAAAGGTGCCAGTGGAGATTAAAAAGTTATAATGAATAAATCCATTAAAAGTAGAGATTAAAACACACAGTCATTGGGTCCTGACTCCACAGTCAGACAAGTCCGGTACAACTCCACCTGTGTTTCCCCATTTCACCGCTGGCTTGCTCAGCTGGGGAAAATGTTAACAGCTGCGAAATTCATCACCTGACTTCCATCTTAGCCACCCACACGGCTCTAGCCAGACCATTCGAGGTCGATCCTCCTCCCATCATCCTTCACGCACCTGCAGTTGTACCTTGGATCCCTGGGGAGGACTCCACCATGGTCGCACCCACACCTCACAGTTATTCAGTGGGGTGACTAGCCCCTGGAATGCCACACAATCACTTCTTCGCAAAGCCCAAGATTGTGCTGCCTTTTCTCTCAAGGTGGCCGGCTCATCCAGCATGAGACTGCTTTGACAGGTCTTCACTTTTTTTGCTCTCGATTCTCCCTTTAAACTCTGATGCTGTTTATCTTCTGATATGTTCCTACCTTCCCCTCTTCTCCCCCTCTGACCCATGCAGGCTCTTTTTAAATCTGCTACCTAATTGGGTGCAGGTAAGAGGAGGCACTGCCTCTGCGGCAGCACAGTGTCTACTGATTGACCCGCCCGCCTCTACACATGAATGTGGCACAGCCAGCCAGTACCTCAACTAACGCACTTACGCACCCTTTGTCTCGCTTGGAGCCTGCACGTGCACAGGATGCGATTAATTATTTAGAATTGCCACAGTGCCACAGACCACACGTCACAGATACGTTTTACAGACTCAAGAAGAGATAATGAAAATTTGAAAATGACTCAAGAGAAGAGATGTGGTCAAAAAACAGGTAGGACTCAAATCCAAAAGGACTGCTGACCAATTGTTAAAACATAAGAACGTTAACCCAAAAATCACAAGTCTAAAAAAATGCTTTTTATTTTTGAAAAACCAGTCAGAGAAAACAGCTGAGAAGTCTGTACTTGTATTTCTATTATAAAAGGAAATCCTGAGACGAGACTTTTTAAGAGATAATTTCAAGTCCCGCAAGTCGAGATTTTGGCCATGAGATTTTTTCAAGTCATGCCCTCCTCTCAACTATATTCAACCACGCACACGGCCCTCTCACCTCTCATTCGTGTGAATGCTTTTGACAGACACAGTTCCTGCTCTCTTAGTTCTTATACATTTTTACATTTTCCTCACTTTAAGTTCCCAATAAAAGAAGACTTATTATGTCCAAATCTTATTGAAGAATTTCATCCCAAAGGGTTATTCACAGAAGAATTGAGTAGACGGGCAATCCTAGCTCCGAAAAACAATGAAGTCAAACGAATTAACAAGAAAATTGTCGATCGGTTACACGGTAAATTGGTCAAATGCATATCAACAGACTATAAACAGTTGGTGGTGATCGTGCAGAAGATGAAAACATCAACTTACAATATCCCAAAGAATATCTACAACCATTAACACTGTACGGCCTTCCACTGCATGAATTACTGTAGAAAGAAGGATGTATCCAAGAAAGGTAATGTAGTACATCTCCCGTGGATAACATTAGATAGATAGATAGCTCCTCTGTCTGGAGATGACACTGTTTAGTGGTTGCAGTGGATTCTCCATGATTGACAGGAGTCTGCTCTGCGCCCGTCGCTCTGCCAAGGATGTCAAACTGTCCAGCTCCATACCTACAATAGAGCCTGCCTTCCTCACCAGTTTGCCCAGGCATGAAGCATCCCTTTTTTTAATGCTGCCTCCCCAGCACACCACCGCGTAGAAGAGGGCGCTCGCCACAACTGTTTGATAGAACATCTGCAGCATCTTATTGCAGATGTTGAAGGACGCCAGCTTTCTAAGGAAGTATAGCCGGCTCTGTCCTCTCTTACACAGAGAATCAGTATTGGCAGTCCAGTCCAGTTTATCATCCAGCTGCACTCCCAGGTATTTATATTTCTGCACCGTCTGCACACAGTCACCTCTGATGATCACGGGGTCCATGAGGGGCCTGGGCCTCCTAAAATCCACCACCAGCTCCTTGGTTTTGCTGGTGTTCAGGTGTAGGTGGTTTGAGTCGCACCATTTAACAAAGTCATTGATTAGGTTCCTATACTCCTCCTCCTGCCCACTCCTGATGCAGCCCACGATAGCAGTGTCATCAGCGAACTTTTGGATGTTAAAGACACCAAAGGAGATCTTAATATGCCATTCCTATTAAAACATTTACAGTTTCCCGTTAGAATAGCTTTTGCAAATTCAATTAACAAATCACATAAACAAACATTCGAAAAAGTCGGTTTATATTTATTAGAGAGAATGAAACGAAATTCACTCACGGGCAGTTATACGTTGTGTTGTCATGATGTAAGTCCAAACACGGATTCAAAATTCAATGCAATACTGATGAAAATTGCATTCAAAAAATTGTTTTTACTGAAGTTTTACAGTAAAAGTGAAAGTTTAAAAAGTATTTGCGTGTTAATTTCAAATCCAAACAGAACAAAATCTTACAATACAACAAGAAACATGATTTACTTTCAAATTATTTTATTTTACTATTTTTAATACGGTTAATTACTCAGTGTAATGTAAAATAGTTAGTTCTACTATGCATATGTAACAATTTGTTCACAGCACTCTGCGCCTGCATTCAGTGAAGAGCACTAGACAAACTCTGAGCCACCTTCTATGATAGCGCTCCAAATGACGTCACATGCCACACAATCCTGAGGGCTGTTGGGATGGATCTCCATAGCAACAACCTATGCTAACTCTTTAATAAACTAACAAAACGGTGCCCTAATAAGGCATATAAAACTTCAACCTATTAAGAAATTTTTCAAAGTCGAAGTGAAATTCACATTCTTGTGGTCCAAAACAACAGAATCCATGTAGAATATTTACCCAACGTTCATAGAGCAGGCAGGAAAAAAATACAAGAAAATAACTCATTATAACAGGACTGGCTCTCCAATGGATGAGAAATGCTGACAATTAATTTAGAAATAAAGACTGTGAAACACGGAGCAGCCATGCATTGCAAGTGCTATGTACATGTGGGCTCATGTTCTGCAACATGTTTGCGATCAGTCTTTTTAATGGCATCAAGGCATAAAGAAAAGAAGTAATAATGTAAAATTGGACATCAGGTTGTGTTTAAAATATGTGAATGGTGGAAAATTATACAAACATGATTGATAAAAAACATTTCCTTAAGACTCTCGCACACTGCATTTTTGATACCTCCACCTTGGACAGTGTGGTCTTTTAATCTCCTCTTGACCTGCATGCTTTTTCCCATTAAATTTATGTATAGTACTATTATTACTATAGAGGTGCTACTACTGTGTTGTTGTTTAATTATTTCTTTTTGTTATTACAGCAGTATATAACTAAGCACTTCATTGTATTGGTTGGCATATGAGAATACATTCTAAATAAGTGAAAGAAAGGATAAAATCTTCATTAGGTATGCTTTTTTCTGGGTAATGAGATTAATTAAAAAAAATACATTCTGTACTAAACAAAGATGATTTTTAATAAAAAAAATGTAATCATAAATTGTAGTTTATACAATATATTGGCTACCAGAAAAAATAAAACCACACTTACTTTTGTCGTTCATTCTCCACTTGGCGGCTGATCAGTGCGCTTTTCCTCAGAATCGCTGCTGTGTTCAGTCGAATTGGAGAGCTGACAGACTGCTCAAAGCACAAACAATTCTTTCTGTCAAATGGGCTGCATTTGTTCTGTTTAGGTACTTAAATGTGTATACCCTGCATTGAAGTCCGGAGTTCTCCATACAACTGCATTTTCATTTCTCTCCTAAACAGAATGGATAATCCTATATCTGAAAGGAACTGCTGACAACACTAAACACAAGCAGGCACAGCCAGAGTGGTGGCTAGCAAAAGCTGTAGTGCCCTGTGCTCTATTCCTGACACCTGAGGTTTATCAGGTCAGTGCTGTATTTGTTTATCAAGTACACCTTGAAGAGTTTTACTGTCTTCAGTCTAAGATGGTTTTAGCTGCAGAATGTATTAGTAAAGTGTTTATTTATCTCTGCTGTGTGACCTGCTAACAAAAATTCACTTTGGAGTGGTCTGGGGATGACTTCACTGAGACACATTTCTCTTTATATTACATATTTAGTGTAAGATCTGTGAATCTTTCATATTAATAAGTAATTTTACCATCATGCACAGAAATCAATAACCCATCTACTGATATTTTAGAAGTGCTATGAAGACCCCAAGGACCCTTTGTTAAGGTCTTGTTACAGATGAGTAAATGAGTACCAGATGCAGTTTTGCAGTACCTAAACTAAAATGTTACGAAACACGGAATAATAATTTTCTTTAATTTAACATTGAATTTTTTTTCAAAAGAGGGCTTGTATTGAGTAAACCACAAGATCTTTTCAAATTATGTTGGTCAAGATCAATAGTGTTGTCATGATGTTGGCTGAGGTACAAATTCATGTTTTATGTCTCTTTTGTACATTCTTAATTTTTTTTTATTTATGTTGATTATGGGCACCATTCTTTATTTTTGATTTTTTTCTGCATATATAAGTTGCCTTTTTTATGTTCCATGTGTATTGTGGATGGTCACGCAAGAGGCAGGGAAACTTGCCAATCAACACCAGGATCTGCCCTCCACCCTTAAACAAAATCTTTTACTCATATAGTGTGTGCTGTATTGCTGTTTCTGTGGCTTGGAGTTCTTTGGTGCCCCCTTGTGGTCACAATTTGCCTAGTCGGCAGGATGTTCTGGCTGTCCAGTTGACAGAAACCTGCAATTTAAAATTTATTGCGACCAAAAGAGGGCACAAGAGAGCCCCAAACTACAGACACAGCAATACAGCACACACTATATGAATAAAATAAAGGATATTTTATTCACAACAAGGCACTTTTCAATCACTTCTCCAAATACTGTAAGCCACAAGTAGGGAATCCATTCCAGAGCCGGCCCTAGACAATTTCGGGCCCAAAGCAAACTAATATCGATGAGCTAGGGGGTCTGGGGCAGAGCTCCGGCCACCAAGCGATTTCCTGCATTCTGAGCTGCAGAAATGCGTTTTCCCGGCATCTACAACCATCACTTTTTGACGATTTCCGTTTGACAATTACAACCGTAACTGTAACACACTGACATTGTATTGTATTATACAATAATTTCAAACTGTGGAAATTCGGCAAGGCCTAACTACTATCTACAAGACGTTCTTTCTAACAAAATGGAAATATATTGATATGAAGGAAAGTGATGGCTTTACGAAGAGAAGGGCCCCTTTTATGCTCTGTCGAGAATGCAGTGCGGCGGAGCGGCCCTGACTGAAGCGTAAGTGGCCGCCTACTGAGGACAGAGGCACAGATGAGCCGGAGGCAGCAACAGGCACGCGGGCCTGAGTGAAGCTTAATGAAGATTGGAGTGCTGAGTGGAAATGTCCACATGGAGTAATTAGGTGATGGAATATGTTGCCCATGAATTATATATATAAAAAAATTAGTAATAGAGGTTGGAGTGAAGGAGTCTGTTGCTCCATTGGGCCCTCCGGAGCAGCGTCGCATCACAGGAAAAAAAAAAAAACCTTGGGCGCAGTGGGCCCCCTCCAGCTGTGGGCCTGAATCGGTCGCTTCGTTCGCTTCACCCTAAGGCCGGCTCTGTCCATTCCCGGCCATTTTTCATTCCCGCATTCCCGGGAATTAAACTGCTGTAATTCCCAGGAAAATGGGAACAACCAAGCTTGCATATATAGCATGTAAAAGTGTAAAAATCGATCAAGAATTAACAGAGTTATAGTTGAAAATAATTAAGGTGGCACCATTGCTGCAGCTTGCACTTCATCAGACAACAGCTTTGAACAGCAACTTGAAATTGCAATGCATCAGTCTGTTGCATCCGCATTATCTGTGCTAAGAAACTTGCCATCTGAAACTGGATGCATCAGTAAAAGCTGAAATGGCGGTGTTTCAGAGCAACAGCAAGCGCGGGCGTTGTTTAGAACAAGTGTATCAGTATCTGATGATTGTGCCGCCTACTTCAGTGGAGGCAGAGCGTGCTTTCTCAGCGGCTGGCTTACTCTGCACAAAGGTGCGCTCTCACCTGGACAACCGCACGCTGGACACGTTGTGCTTTCTACGCTTTTATTACTGCAACTGAAGATACATGTACTTATATGACAGCATGAACTGCTTGTAGATAAAGTTAGTCTTCTATTTGTGTCAACATATTGCAGTAGTTTTATTAAAAATAAGTGTCGGTCATTCTAAAACCATTCACATGTGAGATGCCCGTGCACTGTGTCATCCGGGAATGAAATGCAGGATTCCTGAATTTCCAGGAATGGATAAACTCGTTCGGGAATGGATTCCCTAGCCACAAGCATACAATAAATCACACAATTCTTAATCCTTCTCCATCTCTGCTGAGTGTTGCCAGCTGCCTCTCTTGTCCATGTGTGGCAGTGGTCCATTTTTTAAGCGGGATCAAGGAATGTGTCTGGTGCCATGCCGTGTCTTCCTCGAAGCAGTTCCAGGCCATGAAGGATGTAGGAAGGTCCTCTCCTGACAGCGACCACTATCAATTTACAGGGACCTCTACAGGGCTGTATTTATGGACTCCATCTCCCAAGCACCCTTGTGGTTGCTCTGACTGGGTTGCTGTATGAGGACCACGGCCACCTAGAGTGTGGGGGATGGAACAGCTCCCTAATATCAGCTTCCAGTGACCCATTTATTAAATCATACCGGCCAGGTACAAAAGTATTTTCCTGTCCCACCGGCCACTTTTTCCGTGTCATTGTACTGGCATCCCAGCCAGATAATAAAACATCTTTCAATCCAGCTGGGATGCATGTTCTCCTCTTACAGTATGGAGATTTTGCCTTTAAATTTTCCCATTAATGCATAATGTAATTGTATATCTTGAGATGAAGAGAAAGATGCAATGTAAACACGTTTCTTTCTGACATGCTAGTAGACACACAGCTTTTCTCATCACCATGACAGTAAGTACACGTGCGCGATGTGACACTACGTGGAATTTGCTTCTTGGTGACAGTGCTGATCTGTTTGAAATAAATATAGTGGTCTCGGCCAATCTGTGAAATTACAAACATGAATTACAGATGACTCCCAAATAATTTAAAAACAAAACAAATACAGTAAACAGAATAAACAGCATTTTAACTGTTCTGCTAAATTTTCAATACCATTGATCTTCATTTTTATAGAATTGTGGTGTACAGATTAATAAAGAATAAAAAGTGATAAAAGAGAAACAAAAGTCTGGAGTCTGGAAGTGCAGCCCTGTCATGGTCCCTATGTTCCAATAGAGGGTGCTGTCAGAGGAGGACCTCCATACTTTTATTATACCTTGGAAGTGCTTCCTGGAAGACGTGACATGACACCAGAAGCATTCCCGGGTCTGGCATAAAAGGAAGCCTGCTGCCACACATGCACAAGTCCGAGTTGGGAGGCAGCGGGTGACACTCAGTGGAGGAGAGAAGGAGGAAGAACAGTATTGATTTATTGTGATTTGGTGGCTTATATCTGGAGAGTATTGTGTTTAAAGGTGCTTGTGTGCATACATATTCTATTTTATTCATACATTGTGTGTTGTGTAAATGAGTCTGTGGTTCGTGGATCTCTGGTGGTCACAAGAGGTACAGAAGGCCAGCGTGGTAAAAAAGAACTTTGAAGAAATATTAAAAGTGAATTGCTATGCCCTCACCTCCTTTTTTTCCTTTTTTTAAGGAAATATCTTGCAGCTCTACTAACATTTGGTCAGCTTGCTTTCTGACTTTCATCTGATAACAAGCGGTGTTAATGAAGAATGCACTGAAATGATTGTAGACATTCCTTCAGATGAATGGTGCCTAAAAAGACAATTCATTTTGAAGTTTGCAACCACAAGTTGAAACCTCTTCACTCTGATGGACAAACAAATGCGCCTATAAGCACACACTTGATCTGTAACTGGAAGTGACGTTAATCCCATCCCCAAGAGCAACACCTTCCCTTAAAAGTAGATATGTTACAGAGAAAACACAATTTTAAGACAAACTAGTTTAGACTAGTACAAATCAGCTTGTCTTGAGAAGTCTACATTGATTGCAGAATAATCTACTTCAGAATAGGTTCATTATATCTGCTTCAGCAAACTGGTATGGCCTGGGTTAAACTAGTTTGTCCTAAAATTAGGGTTTGGCCTGTAACAGATACATGAGTCTCTTTAAACTGGAGGCTGACCCACTCTCTTGGTAGAAATGAAGCTCTTTCTTTGGACCTGGATGCTACTGTATATAGAGCCTTGGTGCAGGACGCCCTGAACTAGCCATAAGAGCGGTTCCTCCAAGCTCAAGCTGGGTACTAGTGGCAGAGCCGATCTGAGAGAAGTAGACATTGTTATGTTTTGCTTTGCGATGTAGTTTTTTTGTCTCCTTCGAATTTTGTTTTATTCTTTTTTTCTGTGATCTTCTCTAGTTTTAATTTTCCTACATATCATATTAATGATAATCAGTTTCCTTTCAATGTTTTGCATTAAGTTAACTAGGGGGCCCTGCTCGCTTTGATCACCAACCCCTTCCCCCCTGCCAGTGGCCACTTCTCTGAAACCCCTCTTAAATGGTGATACATTGGCAAACAAGTAACAGTTGTTTTTTTCACCTCCTGTTTACTCGACAAGCTGCTGGCTTGCTGCTGCAGTCATGCCGCGTGATCTGCATTTAGTGCGGCGCTTCAAACGTTTCAAAGCCTGTACAGCACCTGAATATTCAATCTCTTTTCACTGTTCTGTTATTTACCCAAGCAATATTTTCAGATTGTTTGTGCTAATGTGATCTTTACTCTCATTGTTTTAGACTTTCGAATTTTCCTACTTCCATTATCTCTAACCTGCTCTGCATGTGTATCACAGGACTTACTTCCGAAGGCTGTGTGACGTGACTTGACCATCTCGAGGGACATGAAAGTGTCTCTCTGTCTCTCTTCAAAAGATCATTTCCCATCCCCAGGAAGAAGATTCAAGAGAGATGATGTCCTTTGTTAATAGTGATATTGAGTTTGATAGTGGTGGGTTGGGATACTTCATTTGACCACTATAAAATAAATTGAACAATTCATATTTTTGTCTTTGGGACAGGATGTCAATGGTTTCCCTTCCTTTTTCGCCATTGTCCGTTCAGGCCTTTGTGGTAGAAGACATGGCAAAGAGCCTAAATGTGAGCTGATGAAGACGATACTGCACCATGGACACAAAGAACCATATGTAAAAGACAAGAGTGCATTCTACTGCAGGCCAAGGTCTTCACTTGAACCTCGATCAAGGTAATGAAATTCCACCCAGCCATTGACATCATCCTTAAGGCCTATTTACTTGTGCCAAGATAAAACGAAGCACGTAGTAAACAGCCGGCTAAAGATCTGCTAACAAACTCAGGATTAAGTGTGTCAGGTGAAGGTCTATCTTTTTATCTCATTTGGAGACAAGTCTTACATCGCAGTTTAATTATTTAACCATCTCACACCCTTGGCTAGAAGTTAGAGCTGACTGTGCTTTATGGTAAAATTCTAAAAGTGAGTTGCTAAATTGTAACAGTTGTAAAATCAAGAAAATCACTAAAAAAACAAACAGCAGCCAACTTCTTCTTTGTTATGTTTATCTCATCTGTCTTGTGTCTTGTCCTTTATGTTGAATAACCAACTGTCATATTTCTATAATCCTTGTACTTATCAATAAATTATACATAAAAATAAAAGCCAGGAAACCAAACTATAAAAGAGGTGAAAAAAATAAAAAGGGACCCTTGTTGAAAATATTTAGTTTATTATTATCATTAAGAAAAACAAAGCCAGTAATTGATTGGTTGACATCAATGGATATGTTACAATTCCTCATTTATATTTTTATAAAAATATTTGTACTGTAAACTGACAAAACCTTTTACTAGTTTGCTTTTGTAAAATTATGTGCATGGTTGTACAGTATAAGTCAATAAAGAAATTTACACCTTAAATAGAAATATTTAGGGGAAATAGAAAAAATAGTCACCTTGTACTTGGCAGACATTCTCATGGACTACAATTAGATTTGATTGTCACTTAAATGTTTTTTCTGCAAGAATTAAAACCCATTAGAATAAGACATACAATAACATCAAGAAACATGCACACTTAAGCTAAAGTATCAAATTAATGAAATGTAAATCCAACATAAGATGCCCTATTTTCCACAAAAAGCCTGATGTTTCCAGACTTTTCCTGTAAAAAGCTCTGAGATTATCAATAAACAGGCCCATGTGTACAAAAAAAACTGCAAAATTAACTCTGCAAAGCAAAATTTAATGCAGCAATTTTGTTCAAAATCAATAGGCTTCTACATTTTACATTGCTAATAATTGTGCCAAATTTCATTGGGACTGAGTGATTCATTTTCCAGTTATTTCGTTCCCAGTTTCAGATTCTGTACGGCAAACACACACAGACAGTTGCTACTCTTGAGACACTCAGACTGTGTTCAAAAATGCCAGTAATATGTGAATCCATAGAAAAGTCAAGGTTGAAAATGATTTCTTCATATATATCATTGTAACAATAGAAGGCGATATACCAGCGCTTCACCAGACACACAGATGCTGACACACGTTTTAAAAACACCAAGAAGCAGTTTCATTTCTTCTTTTTCCAGTAAATAGTGCCCAGAGCACCTCCGCTACAATAAACAATTAAATCAATCACAATATTAATCACACAATTCTCTCCTCCAAACTTCCCAACTCTGGCTCACTTGCTGGGTCTCCTACAGTCCTTTATATAGTCCTTGACCCGGAAGTGCTTCTGTTCTTCCTCCCACGTGACTTGCCAGCACTTCCTGGTCTGCTGGAGAATTCTGGTTTTAATCAGCTCGGAAGTACTTCGGAGCTTCCGTTGTCATAGTCCATTAGTACTTCCGGGCTAAGTGAGAATTTGTTCTCCAACCAACTTCCCACAGCATCCCCTGGCGGCCTCCACTTTACCAGGCAGGGCTGTGCTGCCGAACTCCAAGTCCCATAGTGCCCTGTGGGCATCCGGGGCACCACTGCAGTCCAGAGAAGCTGCCATCTATCCTCTTGGGGGAGGCAGTGTCCTTGATAAGCTGCCTTGCCCCATCCTTCCGTTACTGGAGTGTCCCGGCTGGCTGTCCCTTACATCATATATAGTGTGTGTGAGATACACATATAAATATACATATAGTCACTCACATGTACATGTGCATGGGAGACAGTTTATAGGCTTCAACAAATGTGTTTCTCTGCCAGACCAATGGTTGGCACTGTATTCTAACGCTTTCTCCTCTATCCCCTCTGCAGACCATCTGAAGAACCAACTTCCTAGAAAACATCACTTCAGTTTCTGGACTCAATGAACCTGCCTCTCAAAGACGTCATTTTCACCTCTGGTCTCATTGAACTCTCCTGTCTGCCAGTTATGTAACAGCCATCTTACTTCTCATGCCTCAGTTCTGGTGGCTACCCAAAACTTTCCTTGTGTTCTCTTTGTTTATTTTACAATATACTACATGAGAGTAAATCAAAAATTAAAGGCAATTTGAAAATTACACAGTAACCTCAATAGATAGAAGCTGATGCAATTCAACACATTTGCAATAAATTTATGGGTAGACAGTGCACTGCTCTGCCATCAGTCTAGTTAAAGCCAAGGTCAACTGAATATGAATTCTCTGCTGTGGCATTGAACCATTGTTGAACAACGCGGCATAGTGAAATTTCTTTGGGCAGGAGGAATGAAATCTGCATGACTCAAGAAAGGTTTTTGAATAGGTAGAAAGAGTTGACCTCCTTAGCGTTAGTCCCGTGTGTCACTCAGGCAACAGTATAGACACGTCTTGAGTAAGACCTAACGAATACTCGGGCTGTAAAAGTGCCAACAGTGTTAGTGCCGAGTGTTATTTGGGCAACAGTATAGGCGTGTCTGGCGTAAGCGTCAGCCCCGAGGATTACCTGGGCAATGGTGTAGACACATCTTCTCCAGGCCTCATAATGGCGTCTCGTAAGAAACGCTTCTCATCAGCAGTGATGACGAGGTCAGTCTGTCTTCAGGCAGTGAAATTGAAACGGTCAGTGAATCCGAAAGTGACACTCACGTTTCTTGCATATGTGCAGTGTGCTGTTCATATTATTATTATTTGTATTATTATATTTTCTTCACTTCTGACTTTATACTGTTAGTGTTTTGCACAGTAGAAAAATGCTTTTTACATGTTTTTTATTTGAGGAAAAAATGTAACACTAAGGAGGTTAAAGTAGGAAGAACAAGTGGAACTGATGACACTTGTTCTGGTCGACCATCAACATCACGCACACAAGCCCACATCGGTATGGCAGATGCCTTCATCAGAGAAGGCCGACAGAATATGTTGTCCACTGTCGCTGCACATTTGAATATCAGCTATGGCTGTGCACATGCCATAGTGCATGAAGACTTGGTATACGGTAAAGTTTGTGTAGCATGGGTATTCAAACAGCTTGATGATCTGCACAACATCTTTCAGCAAATTTTGGCAGATTTCCCTCCTTCTGCTCAAAGAAATCTCACTATGGCGCATTTTTCAACAATGGTGCAACTCCACAGTGAAGCATCCATGTTCATTTGACCTTGGCTCAACTAGACTAATGGTAGAGTGCAGTGCTTTGTCTGTCGGAATTACCCATAAGCCATCGTGAACGTGTTGTATTGCATAAGCTTCTAACTGTTGTGGTTACTACGTTATTTTCAAATTGCCTTTACTTTTTGATTTACCTTTGTAAATATTTTCATATACTCATTGAGCAAATCCTTAGGAATACTACACTAATAGTGGGTAGGGCCCCACTTTTTTCCCCCAAACAGATTCATGGCATGGATTTCACAAGGTGTCGGCAATTCTGGTCCATGCTGACATGATTATAGCACGCAGTTTCTGCAGATTTGTCAACTGCAGATTCATGCTGTAAATCTCCTGTTCTTCCACATCCCAAAGGTTTTCTATGGAATTCAGATCCAGTAACTGGGAAGACCACTGAACTATACTGATTTCATTGTCATGTTTTTTAAACCAATTTTGCTTTGTGACATGGTGCATTGTCATGCTGGATGTAGCCATTAGAAGAGGGCTAAATCGTGGCCATGAAGGGATGCATATAGATAGTAGCAATACTCAAATAGGTTGTGGCATTCAAGTGATGATTGATTAGTGTTAATGGGCCTAAAGTCTGCCAAAAAACATTCCCCACACCATTACACCACTCTCATATGCCTGATCTATTGACACTAGGCAGGTTGGGTGTATTGATTTACACTGTTGGCACCAAATTTGGACACCACCATCTCATGAGCGCCTCATCATAAATTGAGATTCATCAGCAGGCTTCAACTGTCCACTTTTGGTGAGCCTGTGCCCACTGTACCGTTCTTTTCTTGTCTGACAGGAGTTGAACCTGACATGGTCTTCTGCTGTTGTGGCTGATCTGCCTCAAGGTTTGACATATTGTGAATTCTGAGAATCTTTTCTGCTCACCACTGTTGTACAGAGTGATTATCTGAGTTGCCATAGACGTTCTGTCAGATCAAACCAGTTTCATCATTCTCCTCTGACCTCTCATCAACAAGCCATTTCTATCCACGGAACTGATGCTCTCCAGATTTTTCTTATTCTCACAGCATTCTAAATAACCTCTAGAGACTGTCATGTGTGAAAACCACAGGAGATCAGCAATTACAAAAAAACTCACCCAGCCCATCTAGCACCACCAATCACGTCAGGGTAAAAATCACAGAGGTCACATTTTCTCCCCATTCTGGTGTTTGACGTGAGCACTAACTGAAGCTCCTATCCTGCAACTGCATGATTTTAAGCATTGTGCAACTGCCACATGATTGGCTGATTAGATAACAGCATGGATAAACAGGTGTTCTTAATAATTTGCTCAGCAGGAGTATGTGTATACATTATACACTGTATATAAAAAAAGAGAGAGAGGGGGAGAGCAGGAAATAAAAAGCAGTTCTATTTGCAGCACACAAATAGGATAGCAAACAATAAATTATCAAAGGTTTTTCACTCTGCGTGTTTCCAATTTTGTATTAACAGTAGGAGACTTTTGATCAGCCCCTGAACTTGAAATACTATGTGAATCATGACAGTATGCATCACTGGTGAAAGATCATCTATCTATCTATCTATCTATCTATCTATCTATCTATCTATCTATCTATCTATCTATCTATCTATCTATCTATCTATCTATCTATCTATCTATCTATCTATCTATCCTTCTGTATACCTTATTAAACAATTCAGAAGGTGTCGGTTAATTTTCCAAACTGGCACAGTACAGTATATCCTACTGAGGGGCTTCATTTGACATCAAATCACTTAAACACTGATTTTATAGACAAACAATCCTTGGACTTTAGCGGCCCAGGATATAGGACAATATTCTCAATTTTCCACCTGTCAGTGCCGCAGTGTGCACACATATCCATACAGATCACTAAACAATACTTTTATAAAAATGCAAACAAAATAATATAATTTTTCAAATTTCTGTTCCTCCACCTACCTCACAGTTTGGTCAAGCATAGTTTTTTCGCTCCACTCTGGTGTCATAAACTCTGCACTGAGAATCCCTTGAGCTGTGTCCCCTCACAGAATAACTATGACGATCTCCCAAGTAGCTACAGCTTTTACATTGGGCTTCTGGAACAGATCCAGTGTTCAGGGGGATCCCCAAGTTAATTAATTTGCTAACAGTTGGGGTTAATGTTTTATTTGTTGTCTTTGTACTAAAGTTGTCAAAGTTTAGCTTACCGGTAATTGTGTTGATTTTGCACATCCAATAAGCTTAGCTTCTTCTATCTGTCAATGTTTCATAAATTCACCCCTTATTTGTAAAATGGTTTATTCTGTCCTAAGATGTTATTGAGGCTCCCCAGCAGGTTTTGTGAAAGATTAATTTGTGTCACACTGAGCCATCTATTGGTCTCACCTTTTGTATTTCTGGCTCGTTGGGGGCTGCAGACAATCCCACAAGTTAACATAAATGGGATGTCAGTCCAGCTAAAGCGACCCTTAACACATACTTAGCCAATTTAAGATCCACACATAAGCTGAACTGTTCATTTGCAGCATGACAGAAGACACTAAATTAGCTAGAGAAAGCATGCAGACAGAGAAGGAACGTGTAAAGGCTATAAATCACGCAACTATATACAGGGGACAAAAGAACAAAAAGAAAAATCCAATTCCAAGGTCACACCATTTTTTTGACCTTCATTCAATATGACAAGTAGGTTGTCCACTGCTCACCAGACCGGCTCCTTACACGTCTGCTGGCCGTACCTGCTATGACTTCATCAGCTATCGTTATGTATGCTTTTCTATTACCCATTTAGGAGTGCATGGTTTTGTAATTGGGTGGTACGATGGTGCAGTGGTTAGATCTGCTGCTTAATGTGCCCAGATATGTCTCATAACCCTTCAGGGTGTGTGGGTGTGCATCTGTGGGTCTTACAATGGACTTTTGCCCTGTCCAGGATGGGTTCATGCTTTTCATCTGATGTTGTCAAGGCAGTGTCTACATCCAGGCCTGAAGGCATACTCAGGTTATCCATCTCTCTTTCCCAGGCTAACGGATTGAGAGATATGGAGGCAATGGTGACCTTAGGGCCCTTCAGGTTCACCCTGCAGTTCCAGATCTCTGGTCCTAGCACCTGGTGTCGAGACTTTAACAGGTTTAGTTAGTTGTTGCAGGCCATTGTCTCACAGAGACAGGGTTAGGGTTATCATCCCTAACCCTGCTTAGCCCTTCAATGAAACCCCTAAGTTGACACCTCCCCACCAGAACCCCTAAGACCAGAAAATAAGACAATTCAGATTAAATTAACATTTAAAGATTTTATTGTATTGATTAAGACACCAAAATGTTAATATAAGAATAAAATATTACATTCAGTATATAAGTAATATATAAGTAATGGTGAGTCGCTAGCTAAGTGGAGGCAAGGTACACTCCAAAACGTGGTGAGAGGTAGAGAGACTCGAACAGGCTGGCAAGTGAGTGAGGAGGGCCCTGCCTGGCTCCCCACTCTTGACGTCACGCTCCCCAATCCCCTCGGCCTGCAGCCTGTCTCTCGGATTAGTGTGAATATATCACTCCTGCAAGCGAACTATGATAGATAGATAGATAGATAGATAGATAGATAGATAGATAGATAGATAGATAGATAGATACTTTATTAATCCCAATGGGAAATTCACATTCTTCAGCAGCAGCATACTGATACAATAAATAATATAAAATTAAAGAATGATAATAATGCAGGTGAAAAACAGACAATAACTTTGTATAATGTTAAATGTTAACGTTTACACCCCCGGGTGGAATTAAAGAGTCGCATTGTGGCCTAAGGTGGTGAAGCAGCAGCCTCTCCATGGTCTTCATCACATGTGATGTCAGAGCAACAGGCCGGAAGTCATTCAGCTCACTAGGACGTGATACCTTTGGGACTGGGGTGATACAAGATGTTTTCCAAAGCCTCGGGACTCTCCCCTGTTCCAGGCTCAGGTTGAAGATGCGCTGTAGAGGACCCTCCAGCTCCGATGCACAGACCTTCAGCAGTCGTGGCGATACTCCATCTGGACCCGCTGCTTTGCTGGCACAAAGTCTCCTCAGCTCTCTGCTCACTTGCGCTGTTGTAATTATAGGTGGGGATGTCTTTCCTATGCTGGTATCAGCAGAAGGATGTGTGGAGGGTGCAGTACTCTGAGGTGAGAGTGAGAGTGGGTTAGGGTGGTCAAACCTGTTAAAGAAGTTGTTCATATTGGTTTGCTCTCTTCACGTCTCTCTCGATGGTGGTACCCCGCTTCGAGCTGCAGCCAGTGATGATCTTCATCCCATCCCACACTTCCTTCATGCTGTTATTCCGCAACTTCTGCTCCAGCTTTCTCCTGTACTGCTCCTTCGCCACCCTGAGCTGGACTCGGAGTTCCTTCTGCACGCGCTTGAGCTCATGCTGATCACCGTCTTTAAAAGCCCTTTTCTTCTGGTTCAAAAGGCCCTTGATGTCACTTGTAATCCATGTGTTAATGTTAATGTGTTAATGTGTTAATTGTTGTTAGCATGATGAGAAAAGTCACAAAATCAACCAGGATGTTCAAGCAAATTCTAGAAAAAAAAAAAACGATCTAAATCCATTAAGAAGTTCTCTCGTTCTCTAGCTAAGTGGATGTAAGGTACGCCCCGAGGCTGGCATGTGAGTGAGGAGGTTCCCGCCCCCTCGGCCTGCTGTGCCTCTCTTGGATTCGCACAAATAAATCGGTACTGCAAGTGAACTATGATTCTTAGCGCAATGAGAGAAGTTGCAAAATCAACCAGAATGTTGAAACAAATCATAGAAGAAAACCTGATCTAAATCCGTTAAGAAGTTCTCTTGTGAAAAACAGACAGACGTTGGATTTTTATGTATAGAGACAATCCATAAAACATATAATTTAAATATACACGCCTTTGTGTAGCTAATATTTACTTATTTCTAATTACATATATCTCAGTCTTCACATTTACTTTTATTTAAACAGCACCACTAAGATTTAAAATCTAATAACATTCCAAAGCATAATATCTGAGCCATTTAGTTTTTCTCCAGTCCCACACATCATGTGAAACACACATCAAGCTGTTTACAACAAGCAATGACAAAACTGCGTAGTTCAGGTCTTAAGAGGGGAACTTCAGAACCCTCACAGTTCAAAAGTTGAGATTATCGAGTTGAATTTGACCAGAACTGTGCTATTGCCTATTGGCTATTCTCGTGTTCAGTCCACTACTCGACCTTCATCTGTTCTAAAGTGTCAGCTGCATCCGCACAGACCGATTCCAGTTGTTCATTTTCTGAGTGTCTCCAGTCCATGTCTGGCTCAATACAGTTTTTAGGCCGAGCTTTCACCAGTGGGCCTGAGTGGTCTGGTTTCTTGACAATAGGCACTGCATCCCCATGATGTTGAATTGCACTATGTGGTTGGGTGATGTTAAGCTCTGTATAGACATTTAACCCCAATGTTAGAAGCTGCAAATATGGGGCCAGTGTTTACTTTCTAAACTGGATTTTGAGGTAGTTAAGAAAACTGCCCAGAATCAAGTACATAAAGTTTGAGACCTGAAGCAGCTAAAAAGCCGTAATAAATTTAGAAAATCCCCAGCACATTCACATGGGAATTCTGGGAAAGATGTGATTGTGTGGTTTTCTTTAAATTTCTATGGTTTGAGTCTTAAAACCTTATAATCCACCTCAAGTAAAGAACAAGTGTCTCTGTGTGTCTGTGAAACAAAACACAGCCAGGAACTGGTGACTTCCTCCTGAATAAAGCGACATGCCGAGGGAGCTTGATGGAGTTGGAAGAAGGATTGATGTACTGTTTCTTTAAGCATTTTTATACTATTTTGTGGGCGTAGCCTCAAGAGGTGGGGTCACCCTGAGGCTACTGCTATTGGATCCTCCCCCAGTATTCCAGCTGGCAGCACCCTTCAGGTAGAGCTCCCATTTGTACACCCGCACAGCACCTTGGGAATTGTAGTCCTGATGAACAGCCCTGTTGGGGTACGTAGATGTTGCCAGAGGAAGCTGAGGGTAGAGGACTTGCACATTTTAAAGAGGTTCTGCCTGATCTAGAAGTGCTTTCAGGGTGTAATCATGTGGCACTGGAAGTACTCCCATGCCTGGCATAGAAGATGCTGCTCAACCCCAGAGAACCACAGACACATGGAATGTGTTACTAAGTAGTGTGGTAAACAGTGGGACGTCAGGGATTTTCAAAATTAGACCCAATGTTATGTTGGAAAAGTTAAGAGGGTAGGACTGGTGAGCTTTGTTGGGCTGAATGGCCTGTTCTCATCTAGATTGTTCTAATGTTCAAATGTCTTAATGAAACATGATACTGGTTGCTTTTTAATACACTTAATAATTAATTTACATATCCACTTTTTTACTATACCATAATATATAAATAAAACGTACTAACTGAAGCCATGAGCAAAAGAATCAGGTGCATTATTGGTAAGTCTACATAGATGGTCAAAGAAAGTGCTAAATTAATAAGAACAGAGTCTATTCCACAATAAAAGACTGTCACAGCCTTCTTCTTTTTCTTCTTCTTTCGGCTGCTCCCGTTAGGGGTTGCCACAACGGATCATCTTCTTCCATATCTTTCTGTCCTCTGCATCTTGCTCTGTTACACCCATCACCTGCATGTCCTCTCTCACCACATCCATAAACCTTCTCTTAGGCCTTCCTCTTCCCTGGCAGCTCTATCCTTAGCATCCTTCTCCCAATATACCCAGCTTCTCTCCTCTGTACATGTCCAAACCAACGCAATCTCGCCTCTCTGACTTTGTCTCCCAACCGTCCAACTTGAGCTGACCCTCTAATGTCCTCATTTCTAATCCTATCCATCATCGCCACACCTAGTGCAAATCTTAGCATCTTTAACTCTGCTATCTCCAGCTCTGTCTCCTGCTTTCTGGTCAGTGCCACTGTCTCCAAACTGCCTTACTGAAGCTAAACTTGGCATGATTTGACGTTTTGCTCCTTATTTTTTAGACATCTTCCTTGACTCAAAAAAATTGACACTTTATTTTTAGGGTTTGACAGGTCAAGGAATACTGTGGTCACATTTGTCTACTGATCTGATGTATTTTTAACATCATCATATTTAAATCACATCTTTCCTTGATGCTCTTTCGAAACAATTGTTTTGCTGGACATCTTGGAGTTTGTGACGCGTGACTTCATTACTGGGCTGGTATAAAAGGTCAGCATCATGCACTTCATGGTTTGTCTAAGATTGTGTGGATTCAGCTTAAAAAGTCTCTAACATTATTATTATTATTTATTTTGGCATTATTTTGATCCCTGGTTAACAAATCTTTGTTGCTGTTTTGACCACGTCTTTGAGTTAACATTTTGGCTCGGTTTATACACATATCGTGGTTTTTGACTCTCTTGTTTTGCTCCTGATTATGGTTTTCGTTCTGCACACTGTGCTTGCTTTTTGGATTCCCGATGGTCCTGTAATTGACTTTAGCTAGTTTATACGTGCCCTTTTCTTCTAACAAAGCTGCCACCACACTATATAGTCAGTACAAAGCCTGCTGAACTGGACTGACAGAAGATATTCCCCACTTATTTTCACATTTCACAGTGTTAAGGCTTTTTCATTCTGGGTCATTTCTCAACTTGACAGACTTTTAGTGGGACAGGGTAAGAATTTTAGGAAGTGGTTACTTTAATTCTTTCACTTCAGTGTTTATTTTGTTTCACTGAACCAGTTATATTGAGGTGCAGTCAAGAACTGCCAAGAAGGAACAGATTACAAAATGATACATATTTCTAATTATATATTACATTTATTCCAAAATAAATGTGGCTTGGAAGCATGTCACACATATCCTTGATGGACTGTCCGCTGTGCGTTTCTACTTTCTATGCCTTTATTTAATTGAACTCTAACAGCCACAGTAGTCTGCTGATGATAAACAGTCTCCAGGATCAGATTCCATGTTTCAATAGCTCAACTTGTCGCTTCAGACTCTTCTCCAAGTCCGGCCAACTCTGCTCTTCAGGAAGATTCTAGAACAAAGCAGTAGAAGTAGAGGATCAAGTCAGAAAGGCAGTATGAAACTAATCCCAATAATGTCACCCATTCAAAAAAATAAAAAACAGCTTTATACAATATAACGATTTAAGTTTTAAGTGAAGGTGATCATACAGTATACCTTATGAAATTTCAATTTATTTTTGAATACTTTACTTTATGGTGAGAATACTTTAGGATTTATTTATTTCCTACAGCCATAGAAACCGGCGCAAACAGCAATCCAAATCAATTTTATATGTAATAATTCTAAGTGAGCAGCTTGTCATGCTGCTGAAGTCTTCCCAGCATTCTGTCTTTTTAGGTTTATTGGTGTGCTGCATTTGCCTTCAGATTGAGCAGAGTTTTTGTAGAACATAAACAACATCTTAAACAAGAGCTGAACTAAATCATTTGGTGATAAATGCTTCATTAAGTTCTTCCTTTCACTTAAGAACCTACAGAACAATTTATTATCTTAGGAAATCCATCTATTAATTCTCTTAGCCCAATTATGCCATTTTAGGATTACAAAAAACCAGACCCCATCCTGACATCATCAGGTGTAAGGCAGGAATTAACTCTTATAATAGGAACAGAGATTTTATGATGTCTGGAGACCAATATCGGATGTATGGTTGTAACTTTCCAGGGCTGGAATCTAAAGAAATGGAAGGGCACTTGGAAGCAAAATGTTTCTCTGGCCTGCAGGGTGGTAGGTAATATGTCTTTAAGACTTCCCCAGAATGGACTCCTGCAGAGTTTCCTGGGAGTTGTAGTCTGTTGGCAGAGGACTTCTTGGGCCACTAGATGGCAATTCCAGAAGCAATCTCAGTATTTCAGTGACCTGATGCAGCTGACCTGGATGTGCTTCTGAGTTATGTCTCTGTGAGAGTTGAAGTGCTCCCAGGTCAGGCTCTAACTGTAACCGTCTCTACTTACTCAGGGGAACTTGGAGTCGGGACAGGAAAGGAGGTAGAACCTCGCTTAGGAGAGAGGAAGTTTGGCAGTGGGAGAAAGAGAGAAGTGTGTTTATTTGGGCGGGTGAAGACTATGTTGATAGGTAGGAAGAACTTGACTATGTAAAAGTTTTATTCGTCATCCATGGCACACTCACTTATACAGAAAAAATGTTGTTGTCAACTAACCTGACCTGCATGTATCTGAGATATTAAAAGGCAAATCAGCATACCTGGAGAAAAATCTCAATAAGACACTTGAAAAATGTGCAAAAACTGCACAAAGAGGGACCAAGTTAATGTGGACCCCTAGGGTTGTTCCCTGCTAGAATGAAATATGAGGAAGAAAAGATCTATAGGACAGATGGCTTATTATATCAAGTGTTAAGATGAAAGATGCACACTTTCCAAAGCCATATCCACTAGGGATCATACGAACATAATGCCAATAGTAAAATGACATGAACTCAAAGTAAAAGGCAGACAGAAAAACTAGGCAAGTTAGAGCAACTGTTTCTGTTTCCTGTGAATGAAAAAAGGACAGATGATTAAAATGACAGACTTGATACATGAGCCTTTAATCGCTTTTTGAAGATTTGGGTAGACAGCTGGGGTGTCAGGTTGGGCAACACATGGAGACTCAGATTATGAGGGAGTCCTGGGAATAACGTGTGTCTGATGCAGTTGAAGAGGGGCTTACCATTCAAACAAATTCTTGTAATTTGAATTCATTCTCTCCAAGTTTACATTGAAGACCTATCCTCTCTCCTTACGAAAACTGAATCCATCCCCTTATATGTTAGATAGGTTACCAATGTCTTTATTTTTGGGTGTTTTTCATCTGGCCCCAGTCTGGTGTCCATCATACATAGCAGCCTTTCATCTGGTTGTGTTCCTAGCTCTTGTATGCAAGCTGTCGTCAAGCCTCTGTTGAATAAGGGTAATCTTGACCCTTCGTTATTTAAAAACTACAAGCCTATTTCTAAATTTCCTTTCTTATCTAAACTTTTAGATTAGGTGGTTGATGTTCTGCTGGAAAGCATACATTTCAGCCAAGCTATTATTCTACAGAAACAGAGCTTCTTAAAGTCTCAAATGATCTTTTGATGGCTACAGAAGCTGGGGAGTATTCAGTACTTATACTTCTTGACCTCAGTGCTTCTTTCGACACTATGAACCACAACATTCTTATAAACAGCCTTAGTTCTTGTGTAGGCATTTCAGGGTCTGCTTTGGAGTGGTTTTCATCTTATTTAATGGGTAGGCGTTTTTCTGTTGGAGTACTAATCTGGTGTTACTCCTCTTACATCTGGTAAGCCAACTATATGTCACGTGCTTTCTTCTCATTCTTCTCATTAGGTTGGGTGCCGCCCAGGACATCAACCTTTTCTTTTGTGTCTCTTTATAATTTGTTCACAATACTTTACAAAATAAAATAGGAAGATGTATTCCACAAAAGAAAGACACTTCACAATGAAACATTTGCAAAAACAATGATTGTCAGGAAAGTTTTTTCTGTTTTAAAAACACTTGTTCACATGTGCTGACAGTTTTATAATGAATATGTGATTACATCACTGTAACACAGTTTTGCAACATGACGTGTATTCAAAACCAAGCAGCATAATGCATTTGCAAGCACAAAATGATGGCTTTCTTGACACAAAATGGCAGTGGCAAGGATAAAATAAAATAACATTTAATACACACAAAAATCACAACAGCAGCCATGTGCTGCATCCTATACGCCATCTTGTCATGATGGTAAAGGTAAGAAGGACAGAATCTTGAGATGCAAAGGCAGAGGTTAAAAAGAGGAAAACATAAAATTATTAGAACACCAAAACCCAAAGCATTAACCAAAAATCAAAGTGAAAAAACAATGTGCGGGGTTCTGTCTGTCTGGATAAAAAAGAAAGTAGCTACTGAAGCAAGACTTTTGTTGTCATAATCTAAAATCTTGGATGGAGTAGTGAAGTCATTACGCGCCACTGCTGGGCATCACATGGTAGAAACGGGAATGTATTACCAATAATATCATGCCTGCTGTTAAAAAAAAAATTGCTGTGCCTACTGGGAAAAAAATAGTGGCGTGAAAATAAATAAACATAATGATAAAATATAATGAAGAAATGACTGCACAAATGTCCTCAGCCTTCCAATAAAAGGTTTGCTGGGACTCTCACAGCACACATAAGTTCTACCAGATCCCTGACTACGCCCTTCTTCCCTCAACGGCTGATACTGGGCTCTTCCTCTCCTGTCCTTTGCAAGTCTGGTACTGTACTGACTTGGAAGGAGATGGTGAAAAGGATCAGCAGATGAGATGTAGCTAAAAATCAGGCTAGCAAGTCTAATTGACCTGTTGTCAAGTTCAAAATGCTGATCAAAAATCAAAGACCTTAAGCATGTTTGTTACCCAGGTGAAAGTTTTGCAGCAAAAATTACACACCAACACTGTTTTTATCCTAATCGCAGACACCTTGGAAATGCATGCATTGTTATACCGTCGCTCTGATGCTGTATGTGACATACATTCCCACAGCATTCTGGGAAGATTGCCATAGTAATGGATAATGCTAGCATTTCAGAAGGGCAGTGCCAATAATCATACAAAATATCACAGCATAACATTTAAAATTATTCAACTCACTGAGGAACCCGTCTAGAAAAACACGTTTGATTTCAATTCTTCCAAGTAATACAGTAAAATTGCAAAACAGATGTATACTTTACTCAAAACACTTCAGGAAATCCCATAAAACTGTTATGGAAAATACCAATAATAATAGGTAACACTTTTCTTTCTTTAAACTAAAAAAACATCTTTGCAATGTCTAAGCAATCAAATAGTGAAATTTAGTCAAATATAAATTATTAGTTGGCATGCATTAACTCAGTATGCAATATTGAATTAGTATTATTCACACTTGTGTTAGTCACCAGACCCTAACACTGAAATTTTGCATTGGGCTATAATAGTGCTCAAGGAGTGTTATTATGGCAAATTTTGAATGTCAAAAACTTGCTTTTACACCATACCTGACTTAAATTCCAGTTTGTTAGTGGTGGTCTCTTATCTGGTTTAATTCTTTGGCTTTCACTTAATCTTTGACGCTCTTGTCGTTTCTCCTCTATTTTCTTCTGGAGTTCCAGTATACTTTCATCCTTAAATGGCAATTTTTCTGACTTGGCTTTCTTTTCCTCTCGCCTAATAATGCAAACAAATCAGTCAATCAGTCAATTAAGCGATCAGTCAATTAATAAATTGTTCATCATCTCTGCTTCTGTGAAAAGTAGCTATATAGTGTTTGGGCAATAATGGATGAAGAATGCCATGTGATAACTCCAAGTCCTATGCCTGTTCATATGGAGAGTCACATAAAGAAAAGGAAAATTGTCTTGAGTACAGCGTTTACTTTCCATAGTTTTGTTTCCTTTCACTTTTTAGAGGAAGCCCTGCAAAGTAGATGATCAGTGTCCAAGTGTGACTTACTACATAAAACAAGAAGAACAACAATTTATTTCTTGTATAGCCCAAAATCACACAAGAAAAAAAAAATAAACTCCCTAACACATGAACAAAAATGTAAGAAATATTGGGAAGGGCAATTCAGAGAGAGACCCACTTCCGGGGATTTTTGGGTGAGCAATGAGAGCAAATACAACACAAAAAAATAGAACACAACTAATCCTCAAGCGGCATGTGGGCAGTGGACCAGGTGCCATAGTGGGAAGGCAGCACAGGTTGTTTAAAAACATAAAGAATAGAGTAGGGAAGAATACATTGACACAGTGTGCCGGAGGTATTAATAATACAACTAGAAAATGTCAGAAACAATTAGTTGTACAGTGTGTCACTCATGCGTGCCAGAGGATCTCCTTGTTGGCTCATTCAAGTTATGTTATAACCCGCTAGGGTGAGAGGGGGCACCCTTCGCTAACTGTGTCTTCTCTTTCTCTACTTGCAGCTCTGAGAAGCTGCCCAGTGAGGGCGATTAGCTCCGCCCCTTCTGGTACTACTGAGATAAGTTCCTGGGATAAGGTGTCTTTTAAGACCGAGACCTCATCGAACCAGAGCTTGCCGAGAGACTGTTTGTGTTACAGAATCAGCTATACAGAGCCTTATTATTTGTGTTATTTGGCTGCCCTTGAGGCCACTTTGTTTTGTCACCAGCAGGAGTTAACTTTTAGTTAAAAAAGGAAGAAAAATGAAATTAAAAGGGATGGCCTGGTTTGGGTTCCAACTATTCTTTAGTTGTCACAGCCCATTTTTCCCATGCCCTGCCACAAGTGTTACAAGAATAAATGAAAATGCAAAAATTATTTCAGTTTTCTTCATAGCTGTTATAATACAGCGTTTAAGATTATTGGTGATTTAAATTAATTTTTTCTTCACATTCTGCAGAGTAGAGTCGAGTCAGACTTTTTTTGTCATAGTACATGTTCATGGTACACATAGTACACATTTTATCAGATTTTTACATTTAGGATCTTGTTTAAGAATACTATTAATCAATTTTATTTTGTTGCATTTATTATTTATGAGACGTAAGTAACAGGTCATATATGTGGTGTACAGTGATGAGCAAAGCCTGTAGAGTTCACTTCAACACAGAAAATACAACAAATGGCCACAAACTAGCAATAAGTAAAAAAAAATAAAACAAATCAATGTCATGTCCAGTGGCAGTACTCGTAATATTCTTATTATGGTCAGCTAACATACCCCTCAAATGAAACTACTGTTTTTTTTTAAATGCATTCAGGCTGGAGTACTGATCGGGTGGTGACATTCCACATGCCCAGACCAGCTCCACAATGATCTTACAGTAGGCCAGCATAAAAATTCTGTGCACGACTGCTTCAGCTCTGTGACACCAGGCTGGCAACGTAAAACGTCAAAGAGAGTTGGGGAAAAATGTTTGTCTAAGCTGACCAAAGTGCAAATTTCCAGGAAAAAAACTGTCAAAAAGTTGATTCCCTGCGAAAAAATGCTTGGGCAAATTTCGCTGATCAACACTAGTGATGTAGCTATAATTTCCAGTGCTGTCATGCCTGTTGAGATTAGATTCAGGCAGATAAAACTCTTCAAGTGTTAGGTTTGTTTCAGTTTTGTTTTGTTTTCTGACTTTGGTTGCTCACTATATTTCTGACCTCTCAATTCTGACCTTTGACTGGCAGATTTGGTTTGTTGTCTTAATTTTAGATTAATCTTCCAATCCTTTAATCAAAGTTTTTTCTTGCCAGGCATAACAATAGGAGTTCAACTTATTATTAATAAATTGTGAGCAGTCTGAGTTGGCGGCTCCCAGCAGTCACACTGCAATATTAAATTGTTAATAAAAACAGCTTCCAATAGAGGCATGTGCTCGGAAATATTACATTTTAATTATGCAGTGCATAGTGACTGTAATATTAGGATGAACACTTAAAGTAAAATGAAGTAGGGAACATTTTGAAATATCTTGATATAAATTAATTGAAGCAGTTTCAAATTTGACAACCAAGAAATAGAAGTATGAAAAAATGTTAAATATGCTCTACATCAGTTATCCGGTATCTCATACTGTCAGTGTAACACACTGCAGTCTTTATAAAGGCATCAACGTTTTAATTTAACCTTTCAATTTAAGTCATTTTTTGATAAAGTATTATTAATTTGAATATAAGTCATTTTTTGATAAAGTATTATTAATTTGAATATGTTTGACAAGTGAAAATGGTGTAGTGCTAGCTTTGTAACTCAGGAAGCCAAATGATCGATCCCTCTAACATGCCAAAAACACTGTCCTAAAAATTATAGCCACTGACTGGCAGCTGCTTCAAAGGTATCATAGATCACAAATAGTTTTTTCTTAACTTAGCAATTTAAGACTTTTTGTTTATTTTAGGTAATGAGGGGCTGCAGATTTGCTTTTTTTTAGAACATTAGAAAAATCTAGACAGTTCAGCCCAACAGAGCTTGCCAGTCTTATCCACTTAATTCTTCTAAAACAACATCATGTTGAGTTGTTAAAGTCCCTGAAGTCCTAGAAAGTCCGTAAAGTTCTTACTTAAATTGTTCCAATGGGTGCTATAATGTGTCTCATGCTATACTACAGCCTAGTATATTTCGTTTGTTTGTGCCATTAAGTGCTACTTGTTTTGTTATCAGGGCAATCCGGACTCACTCGACCATAAGGCTCAACTACATTTATTGGAAACAACTTTAATTCTAAGGTGTAAAGCATTTAGCTATTTTGCTCAGTATAATATTTTTACATCCTGCAATAGACCGGTGCCCTGTCCAGGTGTCGCTACTGCCTTTCGCTCAGTGCTTGCTGGAATAGGTTCCAGCTTCCATGCAACCCTCCTCTAGATAAGCAGGTTTGGAAAATGGATGGATGGATGGCTGGATCACACTTTCATGGGCTTAAAAAATGCACTGTTTCATCAAGTGATAAGCAATTGGACTGTCAATATATAAATATGTACATATAGCATATACTGTATGCACCTACCTTTACATCCTGTGTTGTGGGGAAAAAGTCAGCTACTATCTTGTCACAAAGAATATATGCATTATTAAATAAAACTAGAGTCAAACAAATGAATAAGCTGAGTCAAGCAGACAAGTGTGTCAATTCACATCAAGTCACGTTGCATAACATACATGACAAAATGTTTTCTGGCCTTGTTTAACTTAAACATCTGTTGCCAAGCTGTAGGATAGGGGGTATAGTGGCACAATGGTTAGTGCTTCTGCTTCTCACCTTCAGGATTCACTTACCATGCTCAGTTATTGCCTGTGTGGAATTTGCACGATCTCTCTATGTTCATGTGAGTTTTTCACTGTGTATTCCTCACACAAAGATTTGTGTATTCAGATAACTGGGGTCTCCAGGTTAGCTGGTTATGATCTGGTGGGGTGCATGTGAGTGTGTCCTGTGACAGACTGGTGACCTGTCCAAAGTTGGTTCCTGCCTTGCAACTGATATGACAGAGCTAAGTTCTGAATTACGCAGATTCAAAAAATATGTGGACAAATGAAGGTGCCATAGTGGAGTGCATGAACTTAATAGTAATATAGCTAACATTGAGTGTATTGTATGCACTCCAAATCAGACTGAATTCTTTCATTATAATATGTCTTCATTAGAGGGTCAGCTTCAGGTTGGACGGAGACAAAATCAGAGAGGTGACATTGCATTGGTTTGGTCATGTACTGTATATAGCAGAGATGCTGGGTTTATTGGAAAAAGGATGCTAAGGATTGAGCTGCCAGGCAAGAGGAAAAGGGGGAAAAGGTTTATGGATGTGGTGAGAGAGCACATGCAGGTGATGGGTGTAACAGAGAAAGATGCAGAAGACAGGAAGATATGGAAAAAGATGATCCTCTGTGGCGACTCCTAACAGGAGCAGCTGAAAGAAGAAGAAAAAGAAGAAGTCTTATTTCTTCTGTAGACTTATGAAATAACCAACCTTCTATCTTCTGAGCTTTCTTTTCTAGCAAGTAGTTTATGAGACCCAAGGCCTCCACATTCATACTCAAACACACTCCTGCTTACACACATTTGGTCTTAGAATTATACTTAACCTAGTTCAGCTACCTGAGGGGGAAATTAATGCTCAGTAGATATCCATGAACAATTAGGGAAAGCATGTAGGCCTCACTGTGGTGGGTTGGCACCCTGCCCGGGATTGGTTCCTGCCTTGTGCCCTGTGTTGGCTGGGATTGGCTCCAGCAGACCCCCGTGACCCTGTGTTCGGATTCAGCGGGTTGGAAAATGGATGGATGGATGTAGGCCTCAGTTGGGTGAGAGTCAAATGGTGTCCAAACAATACCCCTTCTTGTCTGTGCCACCATGCTGACGTCATGACTGATTGATTTAGGTGATTCATTTTTAAGATTTCAAACTACAACTACTTCTACTTGTGTTTCTCCAAAACATTAATTTTAAATCAGTTTTTATTAAACCTCAAGCCACATGGAAGTGGAGAGGATAGGACTTCAGTGTAACTGGCACCACATCAGCAGGAAGTGCACCACCTGCTGTTTGTTACAAGAGCTGCAGTTTCTACGGATAATAAAATCTACTGTAAAAACATAATCCATCCATCCATCCTCTTCCGCTTATCCGCGGTAGGGTTGCGGGGGCAGCAGCTTGAGCAGAGATGCCTAGACCAGGGGTGGGCAGATTCAGTCCTGGAGGGCCACAGTGGTTGCAGGTTTTTGTTCCAACCCAGTTGCTTAATTAAAAATCAATCCTTGTCAATTATTTAATTGCATGACTTGCTAGTGCTTTAACTCTGCCATGTCAGGTCATTCTCATATCCTAGATTTATTTTCCTTTCTAAGGATATCATCCAAATGATTTGAAGTCTAAAACAGATGAGTAATTATCAGTGCTTCACTTTTTTCTCTTCACTTTCCTTCCAAGTATTTAATTAAACCAAATAGTGCGTGATAAATACACACAGGTGTAAATGAAAACAAGCTAAATGGAGAAATGCTGGTCTCTTTTGTCATTTGCGTGGTATTGCTAATTAGGAGCAATCAAAAACCAAGAATACAGCTGTTTAAGACTAAAATAATCAATAAGGGTTCAAAATCTTAACGAGCGAGACAACTAAAGTGAAGCTGAAGTGTTACTTGAGCAATAGGGTTTCTTATTAAGCAATTGGGTTGGAGCAAAAACCTGCAGCCACTGCGGCCCTCCAGGACTGAATCTGCCCACCCCTGGCCTAGACTTCCCTCTCTCCGGCCACTTCTTCTAGCTCTTCCGGGAGAATCCCAAGGCATTCCCAGGCCAGCCGGGAGACATAGTCCATCCAGCGTGTCCTGGGTCTTCCCTGGGGCCTCCTCCCGGTTGGACATGTCCGGAACACCTCACCAGGGAGGCGTCCAGGAGGCATCCTGATCAGATGCCCGAGCCACCTCATCTGACTCCTCTCGATGCGGAGGAGCAGCGGCTCTACTCTGAGCCCCTCCCGGATGACTGAGCTTCTCACCCTATCTTTAAGGGAGAGCCCAGACACCCTGCGGAGGAAACTCGTTTCAGCCGCTTGTATTCAAGATCTCGTTCTTTTGGTCACTACCCATAGCTCATGACCATAGGTGAGGGTAGGAACATAGATCAACTGGTAAATTGAGAGCTTTGCCTTACAGCTCAGCTCCTTTTTCACCATGACAGACCGATGCAGAGCCCGCATCTCTGTGGACGCCGCACCGATCCGCCTGTCGATCTCACATTCCATTCTTCCCTCACTCGTGAACAAGACCCTGAGATACTTGAACTCCTCCACTTGAGGCAGGATCTCGCTCCCCACCCTGAGAGGGCACTCCACCCTTTTCCATCTGAGGACTATGGTCTCGGATTTGGAGGTGCTGATTCCCATCCCAGCCGCTTCACACTCAGCTGCGAACCGATCCAGAGAGAGCTGAAGATCACGGCTTGATGAAGCAAACAGGACAACATCATCTGCAAAAAGCAGTGACCCAATCCTGAGTCCACCAAACCGGACCCCCTCAACACCCTGGCTGCGCCTAGAAATTCTGTCCATAAAAGTTATGAACAGAATTGGTGACAAAGGGCAGCCCTGGCGGAGTCCAACTCTCACTGAAAACGGGTTCGACTTACTGCCGGCAATGCGGACCAAGCTCTGACACAGGTTGTACAGGGACCGGACAGCCCTTATCAGGGTGTCCGGTACTCCATACTCCCGGAGCACCCCCCACAGGATTCCCCGAGGGACACGGTCAAACGCCTTTTCCAAGTCCACAAAACACATGTAGACTGGTTGGGCGAACTCCCATGTACCCTCCAGGACTCTGCTAAGGGTGTGGAGCTGGTCCACTGTTCCGCGGCCAGGACGAAAACCACACTGTTCCTCCTGAATCCGAGGTTTAACTATCCGACGGACCCTCCTCTCCTGAACCCCCGAATAGACTTTTCCAGGGAGGCTGAGGAGTGTGATCTCTCTGTAGTTGGAACACACCCTTCGGTCCCCCTTCATAAAGAGGGGGACCACCACCCCGGTCTGCCAATCCAGAGGCACTGTCCCCGATGTCCATGCGATGTTGCAGAGACGTGTCAACCAAGACAGCCCTACAACATCCAGAGCCTTGAGGAACTCCGGCCGTATCTCATCCAACCCAGGGGCCCTGCCACCAAGGAGTTTTTTGACCACCTCAGTGACCTCAGTCCCAGAGATGGGGGAGCCCACCTCCAAGTCCCCAGTCTCTGCTTCCTCATTGGAAGGCATCTTAGTGGGATTGAGGAGGTCTTTGAAGTATTCCCCCCACCGACCCACAACGTTCCGAGTCGAGGTCAACAGCGCACCATCCCCACCATATACAGTGTTGACACTGCACTGCTTCCGCCTTCTGAGACGCCAGATGGTGGACCAGAATCTCCTCGAAGCCGTCCGAAAGTCGTTCTCCATGGCCTCCCCAAACTGTTTTTGCCTCAGCAAACACCAAAGCCGCATTCCGCTTGGCCTGCCGGTACCTATCAGCTGCCTCCAGAGTCCCACAGGACAAAAGGGACTGGTAGGACTCCTTCTTCAGCTTGACAGCATCCCTCACCGCCGGTGTCCACCAACGGGTTCGGGGATTACCACCATGACAGGCACCGACCACCTTACGGCCACAGCTCCGGTCAACCGCCTCAACAATAGAGGCAGGGAACATGGCCCATTCGGACTCGATGTCCCCCACCTGCCTCGGGACGTGGTCGAAATTCTGCTGGAGGTGGGAGTTGAAGCTACTTCTGACAGGGGGCTCTGCCAGACGTTCCCAGCAGACCCTCACAACACGTTTGGGCCTACCAGGCCTGACCGGCATCCTCCCCCACCATTGAAGCCAACTCACCACCAGGTGGTGATCAGTTGACAGCTCCACCCCTCTCTTCACACGAGTGTCCAAGACATGTGGCCGCAAGTCCGATGACACGACCACAAAGTCGATCATCGAACTGAGGCCTAGGGTGTCCTGGTGCCAAGTGCACATATGAACACCCTTATGCTTGAACATGGTGTTCATTATGGACAATCCGTGACGAGCACAGAAGTCCAATAACAAAACACCACTCGGGTTCAGATCGGGGGGGGCATTCTTCCCAATCACGCCCTTCCAGGTCTCACTGTCATTGCCCACATGAGCATTGAAGTCTCCCAGCAGTACAAGGGAGTCCCCAGAAGGTATGCCCTCTAGCACCCCCTCCAGGGACTCCAAAAAGGGTGGGTACTCTGAACTGCTGTTCGGTGCATACACACAAACAACAGTTAGGACCCGTCCCCCCACCCGAAGGCGGAGGGAGGCTACCCTCTCGTCCACCCGGGTAAACCCCAATGTACAGGCTCCAAGTCGGGGGGCAATAAGTATGCCCACACCTGCTCGGAGCCTCTCACTGGGGGCAACTCCAGAGTGGTAGAGAGTCCAGCCCCTCTCAAGGAGAATGGTTCCAGAGTCCAAGCTGTGCGTCGAGGTGAGCCCGACTATATCTAGCCGGAACCTCACAACCTTGCGCACTAGCTCAGGCTCCTTCCCCTTCAGAGAGGTGACATTCCACATCCCAAGAGCCAGCTTCTGTAGCTGAGGATCGGACCACCAAGGTCCCCGCCTTCAGCCACCACCCAACTCACACTGCACCCGACCTCCTTGGCCCCTCCCATAGGTGGTGAGCCCATGGGAAGGGGGACCCACGTTGCCTCTTTGGGCTGTGCCTGGCCGAGCCCCATGGGTGCAAACCCGGCCACCAGGAGCTTGCCATTGAGCCCCACCTCCAGGCCTGGCTCCAGAGGGGGGCCCCGGTGACCCGCGTCCGGGCGAGGGAAAATGCCGTCCAAATTTTTTGTTCATCATAGAAGGTCTTTTGAGTAAAAACATAATTTAGGATTTATAGTGCCCTTAGAAAGTGGTGATGGTAGAGTAATAAGGAAATTTCAGTTTATGTGTGGACTTGCCGTGGACAGTTATCTATATCACTTTATTAATGGTATCTTCTTGAGATTTGGGGTTGTGCTGTTTTAACTCACTGGTCTTACTAAATTCATATCACTATGAGCTCCTACCCAGGTGGTTTTAATTATGTTCAAGAGACAGAAGCTGTTTTCAGAAACTATTGACCAACACCTTAAAAGGTGTACCGGCCTAGTATCACCTGTATGATGTGCTAATTTAATACTTTACACTTATGTGTGCCATGTTTTATTTGCTAATATATTTGTTATGTTACTAGCAAATGTGCTCTGAGAGTTTTCAGGCTAAGGAGATAGATGTTTCGAGGTAATGTACAAGAGTGGTGACGTGTTGTATGTTCATTAGCACATGGCAAGTAAGAATTTCACTGTACACTGTACATGTGACAATAATCACCCTATGAATTACAGATAAAACAAAGACAAAATATAATTATTTCCTGGTCACAAGGATTTATACAGAATACAGAAAGGTTATGACAAACATTTCCAAGTGTAAATTCAAGGAGGCCGAGTTTTGTTACACAGCAGGAACCAGCAAACTGCAACATTAGCACAATGGGGAAGGACCTCCACCTACGCATGTCTTTAGTCTTAACTCCTTTCTTGGGCTCACTTGATGCTGTACAAAGTTTTTCTAAACTATTCATTTATTATAGAGCATATGTGCGAGCTGTAGTAAAAGTCAACTTTATGTAACTACAATTAGTAGGTTGTCAAACTCGTCAGCTTCACGGGTGTCTCACAGGTCTTGGTGAAAGGAAATACAGGGAGGAAGAGTATAGGTGAAGCACGACCACTAACCCAGTTTCTGTTTCAATCTCTAGAGTGGAGGAGAACCCCCTGGAAAAACCCAGACATCACTTCCAGTTTGAAGCCACAGGATCCACCTGTTCTGGACATTTTTATATATAGGTGTTCATTTACATGGATCTTGGGATTCATTTTTGGACCAGCTTCCCAATTCAGAAGCCCTGAATAGCTCATGGAGGGCTGTGAAGTTTGGCAACAGGCCCCAGAGCATAAAAACAACATAATAAATATTTTGGCAAGAACAATCCATTATTAGCTGATTTCAAAGAATTATCAAGTTTTGAAGGTCCTCAAAGTCCTAATGTCAACTACACTGTTTGGCAACCTATACATTTTTCTATGTGTGAAGAAACACTTAGAATATTTGTGCAAAATTTGCTCAAAAACAACTTCCACCTGGGTCCCCATGTTCTAGCTGAGGAACTCATATTAAAGTAACAGCAGTAACCAAAGTAAATTCCCTTAATCATTTCTGATACTTCTGTCATGTCGACTTTTAATCTTTGATTGCTTAAAATGAAAAGTCTTCTCTTATGGCTTATATGCCACAGTCTGGGAACTAAACCAGTAATTCCTCTCATTTTTTGTGCTGCTGCATGATTGTTTTTATTGCGAAGATGTAATGTTGACATATTATTCTAGATGAGGCCTTGCTAGCGTGTTGTATAGCTCTGGCATTACTGTCTATGGCTTGTGCTTGACTCAGTGTACAAAGTAACATTCTATTAGCTTTCTTAATTGCTTCTCTCCTGTCAATCATGGAGAATCCACTGCATCCACTAAACAGTATCATCTCCAGACAGAGGAGCAGCTTCAGCGACAGATCGTTCCCCCCCCACATTATGTGACTCTTCAATTCCACCCTGGGGGGTAAACGTTAACATTATACAAAGATATTGTCTGTCTGTTATACCTGCATTGTTATCACTCTTTAATTTAATATCATCTTTACAGGTATGCTGCTGCTGGAGTATGTGAATTTCCCCTTGGGATTAATAAAGTATCTATCTATCTAATAAAGTATCTATCTATCTATCTATCTATCTATCTATCTATCTATCTATCTATCTATCTATCTATCTATCTATCTATCTATCTATCTATCTATCTATCTATCTATCTATCTATCTATCTATCTATCTATCTATCTATCTATCTATCTAAAATGGTGTGTCCTAAACCGTCCTTCTGTATACCTTATTAAACAATTCAGAAGGTGTCGGTTAATTTTCCAAACTGGCACAGTACAGTATATCCTACTGAGGGCCTTCATTTGACATCAAATCACTTAAACACTGATTTTATAGACAAACAATCCTTGGAATTTAGCGGCCCAGGATATAGGACAATATTCTCAATTTTCCACCTGTCAGTGCCGCAGTGTGCACACATATCCATACAGATCACTAAACAATACTATCTATCTATCTATCTATCTATCTATCTATCTATCTATCTATCTATCTATCTATCTATCTATCTATCTATCTATCTATCTATCTATCTATCTATCTATCTATCTATCTATCTATCTATCTATCTATCTATCTATCTATCTATCTATCCTGCTTATGGACAGTGAAAAGTCCTTAACAACTTCCAGATCCCTCGCATAAAAACTACTTTCACGTTTCAGACCCTCCATTAATAATATCCAATATATCTATTGATTACATCAAATTTTATTTTCCACACATCTCCATAAGTCTGAGTTATTTCCAGATCCTCCTATAATGATTTGACTGATTCCAGGTTATCTGCCAATTCCCCTAGTTTGCTGTCTTCAGCAAATATTCTGAGTTAGTTACATTCTGAACAAGATAATTTATATGAATGAAAAACACCTGCAACCCTACCAGGAATCAATTCAGGTCCCTGCTTTTAATATCACCTACTTCTGAAAATGAGAGGATGTTACTTCTGGTATGTATTACAATTTTGCACCCAGCTGCTCAATTCTGACTGAACTGTAATCTTATTAATTTTATTAATCATATTACAAAGAACAAGACTCATAACTAAGAATTCAATCAATACAATTCTATATATTTATCTTCCATATCAAATCAGTCAGTCAGACATTTTCTAAACCACTTTGTCCTGAACAGTTTTGTAGGGATTGCTGGAGGCTATCCCATGCACTGGACCATGGTGTGAGTGAGATGCTCACAAAGACAGTCAAAAGAAACTATTGTCATTTACATCACGTATAATAGCACCAAATACAATATTTCACACAGGTGAAGAAGGTTTTGGGATGTGTCTTGGCTACAAAGAGGCGGGTAAGCTACCTATCTGGCCTGAAGCTGACACTGTGTACTCATCACAGTCCACTCACTGACTTGCTGCGCAGAGCAGGAATGTACCCAGCCAGATGGTCAGTACAGTTGTGCTAGGATTGCAGCTGAGCTTCATCCATTTTCATTTTTCTTTGAGCTTCTTATTTTCTCCAACTCCCATATGAATATCCCGTTTATGTTTTATTTTGTATTTGTAACTTTACCCTACTCCCAAATTTTTCACATTGTTCTGATTTTGCAGGAGTGAAGCCGCTACCAGAATTCCTCTCCTTGGTTGCAACTATTATTAAATAAAATACTGCAGTTGCTACATCCTTGGTGCTGACACCAGAATCTGGATATTCTTAAGAAGACTAGTACGTTTGTTTGCCGGTGATTTTTTATGGCAAGGCTTTTATGCACACTTGATTTCTGACAATGATTTTTTTTTATCATTTTGGTTTAGGCATTTAATAATTCTGGCTTACTGGTTTGGCACTGGTTCGTTTACAACTTTGTGTGCTTTTATCTCAAGCTCCTTCTTTGTTTTCAGATTGTTCAACTTCATCCTTTGTGAAGCACTACAGTTTTATTTTTTTAGTTGTTTGCCAGAAGTGGCATTGGTTTATTAAATTGTGTTGGCATCAGTAATTCAGTTTGTGATTGTCCAGAACTCATTAAATAATGTCCTATTTGGTTTTCTTATATGTTTAAAATTGCTATTGTTATTTTTGTTGTTACTAATTTTTATTATTACTTTCATGACATTGTGCCTCCATTCTGTTTCATATTTATCATTGGGTTCTGGGATCAGACTGGTTTCTAAACTTTGAATCACATAGGAAAGCTTAGCAACTTAGGTTTATGTAGGTATTGACAGCTTTTTGGTTTTGTGGAGAGGTTCTCTTTACTTACATGTATTTGACCAAGAGATATTTACCTGATGACAGCAGCCTCCCTCATTGCTGCTCTGTGCAGAGCGATCTCTTCTATTTGATCCTGGATGAACTGTTGCTTGGCTTGCTTTTCCTTAACAATCTTCTCTCTTTTCTCTTCTTCCTCCTTCCTTTGAGCTTCCTTTAGCAGTGCCAGTCTCTCGTGGAGCTCCACTAAAGACATCTCACTAAGCAAAGACTGTCCGGATGTCTACATGTGTAGGAAAAACAAAAAGCAATCTAGTCATCATCACTACTTCCTATCCCTGGCATTCTCATTTATTCAAAAAGATGTAATAAAGCTTCCATTTTCCACAATTTTATCGTCAAGGTCTTACAGAGAGTTCCTTGGACTGACTCCATGGTTTGGTTTTGTTCTGACATGCAGTGTAAATTGTGGGACCTTATATACATACTTATATATATGTGTGCCTTCCTGAATGATGTCTCTAATCAATTCAATTTGTGATATGGACTACAATCAAGTTCTAGACACATCTCAGGGATAAATAAGGCAAACAGGACCACAGGAATGCCACAACATTTCAGTTTTTGATATTTAATACATTTGGATTTTTTTCTGAAAACATATTTTCACTTTACACACAGTATTGTGTGTAGATTAATTGTCAAAAATGGCAAATGTATCCATTTAAAATGAAATCTACAACATAATAAAGTGTGCAGAAAGCAAAAGTTTGAGTTGCCTTTTTTTTTTTTTTTTTTAAATATTTTTATTTTATTAATTTTCATTGTAATCATTCCATACAAATAGATCAATTTATAACCTAGCAAAATTGAAGACAAATCAAACCCCACCCCTGAGAAGGACAGCTTAGCTAAAGGAAAATTGCTTAAGGCTTTTTAATAAAGCAACATTAAACAAAAGAAAGGGAGAAGTAAATATATATGTAAATAAGAGATGGAGAAGGGAGTTAAATGCGGTAATAGTTATTTCTCTTATTCTAAAATAATATTGATTAAATCCTGCCAGGTTTTGAAAAAATTTTGTACAGATCCTCTAACTGAGAATTAGATTTTTTCCAATTTCAAATAATATAAAACATCGGTTTCCCACTGACTTATAAGAGGAGAATTAGGATTCTTCCAATTTAACAAAATAAGTCTGCGTGCCAAAAGTGTAGTGAATGCAATCACCGTTTGCTTTTCCTTCTCCAATTCAAGTCCATCTGGAAGAACACCGAACACAACTGTTAATGGGTTAGGAGGGATTGTGATACCAAGGCTGTCTGAGAGGCACTTAAAAAATTTTTGTCCAAAATGATGTTAGTTTGGTGCAGGCCCAGAACATGTGACCCAGTGAGGCAGGAGCTTGGTTGCAGCGTTCGCAGGATGGATCCTGCCCTGGAAACATTTTGGACAGTTTTAAGCGAGACAGATGAGCTCGATATATAATTTTTAGTTGAATAATTCTATGCTTTGCGTATATAGAACTCGAGTGAATTCTCTGCTTTGCTACCTTCCACTCCTTTTCTGATATATTGATTAAGAGATCTTCTTCCCAATGTCCTCTTGGATCTCTGAAAGGTAGGGACTCTAATAAGATTTTATATATTGTGGAAATAGTGTTTATTTCCTCGAAATTGAGCAGTATTTTTTCCAGCAATGTGGAGGGTGCAAGGTGGGGGAAATCGGGCAATTTCTGTTTAACAAAATTTCTAATTTGAAGATAGTAAAAGAAATGTGTAGCTGGGAGGTTGAATTTTGAACGTAATTGTTCAAAAGATGTAAATATGTTGTCTACATAAAGATCTCTGAGCATTTTAATCCCAAAACTTTTCCAGGTATTAAAAACTGGATATACTTGCGAAGGTTGAGCGTTGCCTTTTTAATGCATGCGATTTTGAGTTCCAGGTAAAAGAGGGTTACAATTGAGTCCAACTTCTTCATGAAGATTTTGTTTATATGTGTAGGGATAAATCCACTGTAAAGAAGAAGGTAGTATGGCACTACCTAACTTTTAGTTTAAATACCTGGGCTGCAAATATTTAAGCAATAAAATATTAGTCCATGAATTTACAACTGCCTGGTTTGCAATGGAAAAAAAATCCTGTGATATATCATTTACAGTATGTATGTATTTGTTTTGTGCTACAGTTAACACTAATTATTGTCAATTTAATAGAAAACTTGTGGTCTGACATTTACTAAAGATATGGAACCAATGCAAGAGACATTTTAAGGCAGACAAGCTCTTACCTTTTTCCTGTACACATATAATCTCTTATTTCTGTCTTCTCTAAGCTATGCTGTGGTCAATCTAACTTAAGAGAGTTTTTATAGAGAATATATTTGCATGTTTTGAACTATTAAGTTCCAAATTTAATTTTCTAGCTACATGCATCTTCTTCTTCTTCTTCAAATGTTTTAGAACACCTCAGTTTTTCCAGTTCTTCTTCAAAATGAATCAGTTGAAATGGAACGAATGACCAAAAAAGGTGAAAATGGTGGTAAAATGGTTTTCTGTCCCTGGCCTACAGAATGTAAGAGGCTCCTTACATTGGGGTTTTGGTGGCCACCTCCTGTGGCAGGCACTCTGCTATCTCTCATTCATGGCACTCTGCTATCTCTCATTCATGGATATCTATAGAGCAGGTCTGTCTTTGAGTTGTGAAATACTTTTGATGTTTCCTCTAAAACCCTCTTGCCCAGCTCCTAGTTCCCCCAGATTGCTTGTATTGAGATAACTGAAAATCACACACCTACACGATGATCAACCTTGGGTCCCATTACCTCCCAAGCAACTTTTCATTATTGCAGTAACCCATCTACCGCTATACAGTATGTCAATTTTTAGTGTTTGACTCATGGATGACAGAGGGTACATTTACTCATCAAGCTGATCAAATTAGAATTATTTGCATTTGTTACATAGTATAAATGTTATTTCCCAGTCTTTTAAATATTATTAATTTACCTGAGTGTGATCCACAAACTTATGCCGTATAAACGGTATAGACTCCATTGCTCGTATCTGCCGAATAAGTTCTAATTTTCTACACAGCTCAGCCTCTGCTCTCTCCAGGGCCTGCCTGAGAAGCTCCCGGCTTTCTTCGGTTACTTCTTGCACTGAAACAAAATGTTACAAGGAATTGGCATTTGTTTAATTTCCTGCATGCCTGTTAGAATAAATATAAATAATAGTAGTAACGACATCATTCATAGTGGGGAAAGGGCCCTTTAGCCACTTTATTTTTCTGAAAGGATTTACTGCGGCACATAATGTGCTTAATTACACAGGTCCCTCCCTATGCAGCAGGTAAGTGAAATAAAGTCTCTCTTTTATAATGTGGTCATATTAAAAAGTACTTGGGCCTTCTATTTCAGTTCAGTTTAATATATTTTTAGTATGTCCAACATCCATCCACAACTCCAAGCATTTTAAACATTTCAAAAGTAACAGTTACACAAAATCACCATTCTTAATATTAGAAACAATATATGCATAAAAATGTACATATATTCAAAATAAAATTTATTGCAGGTGTCTTTTAAAACTAGCTTCCTAAAGCAGGGTGGCACAGTTGTTAGAACATCTATCTCACAGCTTCAGAGTCCTGTATTCACACTGTCATTGTGTAGTTTGCACATTCTCGGTGCATCTATATTTTTCTCCAGCTATTCCAGCTTTCCTCCCACATTCAAAAAACATATGGGTTATGTCAAGCACTTGTGGTTAAGGGATATCTTCAAAGCTCCAAAAAAAGGTAAGCAATACCATCCCAAGCAGAGAGGGGGCACTGTCACCAATACCATCTCCGTTTCTGTTGGCAGATCACCAGACGGAAGATCAGCTTCTGATTCCACCATAAAGCACTGTCCCTTCAGTGTCAGTACTACAAAGATCCCAAAGCAAGTGGGCATTCATTTAAGGACCTACAGTACATCTGAAGACGGCACCTATAATCCTCAGCAAATTCTATTTCTGCCTGCACCCTTGTGGGTATTTTTCTTTTAAATGGTTTTCACGATAACTTTATTAATCAGAGTTACTGGCTAGTACTCCCAACCTTTTTTCGACTAATGTGTCTTTGTTTGTTTTTACAGTTATCACATTTGGTAACTCAGAATTGGTCCCATATGAATTTTAGAAATTGTATGTGTGAGTCTGCCCACAATGAACTGATAATCTGTTCAAAATTGGTTCATGGCAAGATGGTAAGTGAAGTGAAAACCAAAGTTAAACACTTCAGTTGACAAGAAAAGAAAAAAAAAAAACAATTACATGGGCCCATCACCAAACCCACAGTGCTTCGCAAACACACTGGCATGTGAAAAACAGGGTCGTAACACCACAAAGGTTGGGAGACACTTATCTAGACGGTGTTTAAGTAGAACAGAGTGAAAAAAATTACATCAAACAAATTTCTTAGGTTCATATGAACCTTTGTAATTGCAAAATACTGTTCATATCATTGCAAATGACTGAAAAGTAAAACTAAGATCTTCAAGACATCCGTGGTGAGGTAACTTGGCTCCACCAATCACCATCTTTGTAGAAGCTCTAGATGTTGTTAATGACTCTACATACCATTGCAGCTATCTCAAAAGGAAACCATCAAGAAGGAAATTCAGCACATATTTAGCTTTCCTGGTGTCAGGTCCTTCAGGACTATGGCATCAAGAAGGAGGTCAAGGTAAGGGTTTATAAGGTGAATTGTGTCAAAACCGTCTTGTACAGTAGGGAGATTTGGGTTACCTACTGTTGAGAGAATTATTCTCCATATCATCTGGGGGGTCACTTTACCAATTCCAGTTCCCTGAATGGCACATTGAAACAATGATCATGCAGAACCAACACCACTGGATGTTCTACTGCATTATAAATCCTTGAGATGTGGCCTCTGTTTCCAGCTAAGCCAAGATCATACAGCCCAGGGTAGTCAGAGAAAGCAGGTTAAAGACAACTTCACAGACTATCTGAAATAAGATAGGATCGACCTAATTATCTGGGAGATCTTAGCCACAGAATGTCCCTTATGGAACCAAATCCCTTTTACGGCTAAATGGCTCCCCAAAGGAAACTCTTATCACAGTGTCTTAAGATTTATGACTAAAGGATTGGATTTCTCAGAGATCTAATAGAAATCCAAAATATAAGAGGGGTGTGATTTTCATATAATACAATTTTTTTTGAATCATGTAATTATGCAAAGCATCCTATGACCCTAAAAACTTAATCTTGTGATGCTTGCTGTACTAATAATAAAGTATTACATACTATATAAATTTATTTTGCTTGATTAAATTTGCAGTTTTCAAACTTGTCTTGACTGTTTTTTCATTTCATTTTCTAATTTTATCTGTTGTCACACACGTGTGAGTAGGAGGGAGCTGTATGGACCAAGTTAAGGTAATTCCACTCCACGCCAGGGGGTGGCAGGGTGCATTAAACCCTCTTCTGTTGTCTCTACAGACAAAAAGCAGGAAAATCTGCCTGATTCACCTGTAAAGACATCACTTCTGGTTCTGGCATGCCAAAGAATGTCACTTCCAGTTCTGGCACCCCGAAGGATGTTACTTCAGGTGCCCAGAAGAACGTCATTTCCAGTTCCGGTGCTCAGAAAAATGTTACTTCTGGCTCTGCAATGTCACTTCCAGCCATGGCCTTTAAAGCCGCCATGTTTTGACGTGTAATTCAGTTCAGTTCAGGACTCAATTCAGTGCACATGAGTGCTCATTCTAAACCCTTTTGCAGCCAGGGACAATATATGGGTGGCTGCCCCAAACCTTTTTGTGTGTGTCGAGGCTGTTTATTTCACAGTGTATTACCTATTTTATGCTTGCATTCCTGGATGATGACTTTGGCTTGCTTGGCATTCTTGTGGCCTTGTGCTACTTGCTTTACAAGCTCCTTCATCTCCTTCTGGTTGGCCATGCGCTTTTCGGCATAGCGCTGCATCAACTCTGCTGTCTAAACAGAAAATACGGGGAATGATTGACAAAGAAAGAGAAGTGAATAAGGCTTTAATTAATTCCACTTGCACATCGTCAGAAGAAAAAAACAGATGGCAAGCTCTCTGATGAAAATCTGCATGGAATAAACAGGAATTGGAGAACAAAAACATATCTATGTTTACTGTAAAGAATAACATGCTCTATGCAAGCTGTGATAACCTCCAGCCCTAACCTCCCAACCCAAGACCCTGGTCTGGATTAAGAGGGTTTGAAAGTGAACATTAATCTGTTAACCTATATGTTCCATTTCTGTTTAATACAGTACTTCTGGATAACAGAATACATTTTTGATTTTGCCACATTGTTATTTTTCTAGATGTGAAGTATACCTCATAGTAAGTATTACGTTTCTGTTTAACAGAAATATCAATATTGTTCAGTTCATTTGGAGAATTTTGATTCATGTCTGGACTGCCTTTATAGTTGATAGATTCATTATCAAAGATAGATGTAATATACCAAAAATGAATACATTTCAAAACAAAGTGAAAAGTGAACTTTGAACTTGCTGATCAATGTAATTGACTATGTGCATGTGAGGTCAGTAAAATTAAACCAAAAGAACATAAACATATAGACAGAGTGCACATATTAGAGATGCGCTCTGTGATGAGTAACTTTATTAGTTAGTCATCTCTTAAGTTATTGGGTTATGGATTTTAGAAGAATTGCAGTAAACATAAATTATGTGAATCATAGAGACTTAACATTCCAAAAAATAAAAATTAACATTAGGTAGAACAATAAACACTAAGTATTGAGAAGATGTTTGAATGTTTGTTGAATAATCTGAGCTTCTTCAAGACTAGTATGGTACTTAACAGCAGAATATAATCACAAGGCCAATGACACATATCAACCAGACCTTAGGTAGTTAGTAGTAAGTTATTATGCTAAAGAAACTAAGCTATAAGGGAGGCAAAAATTTAGAACAGAAGAATGTACTAGTCTTGCCCCATTTTGCATTTTTCCATTTGTATTGCCATTCTGTATGCAAGCTTGCATGGGAACCATCAAACTATCTGTAGAAACAACCTCTTTTGCTAATCATGGTGGTTTGCAGCCTGTAATGTCATCGCATTGCCCCTATAAAAGATGGAGTCACACATAACCTGTTGTTTCAGATGTAACTATTCGTAGAAAGACTGAAATTCTATTTAATATGATTTTTTTGTGAAAGCATTACAGGTATATGGTCTTTGAACTTTGGATTCGTCTAGACTCTGATTCTGGCTTTGTTTTAGCCTTAGGGTTCTGGTTCAATGCCTTCGGTGTATTGACACTCTCTTTGTTTGACAATTATAAGGATATACCCTTTAAACTTGTTTGCATCTCTGCCACTCAGAAATAAAATTTAACACTATGGTGGACAACCAAAAAATGAATGTAAACACCAAAAGTCCCACATCCACTCACTACACAATTTCTACACTACCCAACTGACACCAGTGACCTTAGATGATGCCACAATTCCATTCTTCCTCTCAATGATTTTTACATACATTATCCCTTTCTTGTGAGTCTTTCTTGTGAAAGACTATATGTTCCTCAGCAGAAAACTAATGTCGAACGAATAGGAGCATAAAGCAATGAAATGAAAAATGAACCTCAATTAACTGTTTCACATTGGGTGTTTAAAATAAATTGATCATCACTTTTCTTCCGCTGTAGTAAACTGCTCTCCAGCCATCCCCAGGTTTTTATGTCCATACTGGTGGCATGTTAAAAAAACACCTTAACTTGACTTCATGGTACAATTCAAAGTTCTTGTGTGGGGTTGAATACACAGAAACAAAACAATTACAGATCCAGTCAACTCAACTGCCCCATATAATTGACTCAGTGTGTGGGAGTGAATACATCTTATGATTTAATAACATCGTGTCCACGTCATTTTTCCAATGTTATCAGGGAAGACGGGCCACTTGACCACAAACTGAATTAGGAAGGATTAACAATGGATGAAAACTTCTTTAGCCTCAAACTGTATCCCCTACAATATACAGAAAAAAGTATGTACTGGACAAAGAATATGAAGGACTCATAAGGGTATTTTGATGTCCCAGAGGAGACATAGCAGTACAGTACTTAAACATCTAAATATTTTAGTTAATCATGATGCTTCTATTATTATAGTGGATAACTGAACTTGAAAACAAAAAATGTTAAATAAAAGCCTCAGTTATTAACTTACTTCCTCCTTCTTCACGATGGCCTTCTTTTTGTTCTCCTCCATGATTTTATGACGAGCCAGAACTGCCTCTTCGTGACTTAGTTTTCCTTCTAGACGTCTCCGCTCCACCTCTGCTAACTCTTGCTCCATGTCGACCTCTCTCATCTGTCTCTGCCATTCCAGAAACTCTGAGGGGTCTCGCGCTCCCTCCAGAAGCTTTTCAATTCTGAATAAAAAATTGAAAACTTTGAATTCAAAAGATACTTACCTAAATGTAATCGTGTTAGGATAAACATTGCAGACTTTCTGCTTTATAACCATTTCAGTCACTGAACAAGTGAAGAATTCTTAGCAAAACAACAACCACTTTATGAAGAAAATTTAAAAATTATTTTGTAAGTGATGTTAGGGCAAAAAAAAAAAACACTACACAGGGTTTTATTTAACAACTAAATGGCACAAAGATTATTAACAAGATTTCTTAATAAGGCCTAGATAACATTCTAATGGCAGAAATTCTTTTCTTTGTTTTTTCATTCTATATATACTTGTTCCAGCTAAGGTACACAGCTTTAATTAATGCAACCTGCTTAAATTTCCCACTTATTTTTATAGCTAATGTTTTGATAGCTTGAAATGATAATGTTTTTACAATATTCTAACTAACTAATTTAATTAATGTACGCAAACATTTCTCCTCCCTGGATTTTGACCTTAGAATGGTGAATGGGTTGTGAAATCCTACCTGAGTCACTTTTAGGAAATTAGTGAAAAGGAGGGCCAAGACTAAGAGCTTTCTGTTTTTTGTACTTCTATTTTTCCTTTTTCATTTTCTCTGTACTGATTTTAGCACCTCAAAGCTTGAAAGTCTAAATTGTATAAACAACAAAACCAACATTAGAGCTTACTTGACTACGGCAAGCTTAGTATAAACATGCAGCAAAGTGAAGATGAATGGGGCATTGATGAAAGAGGTCTTTCTGACAGTGATTTGGTGATTTCTTCCATTTTTCAAAGATATTTCACATATTCAATAAAGTTTTGAAGCATTTTTTGTTCTTAACTAATTCCATTTGAAAGATTTTTTACAGAAAATGAACTCATAGTGCCATGGATGTCAAAGAAGTTTTGAATGGTAAATATAAAATGATGGTTGCCTAGAAACAGTTGGCTACATTTAAAAGGCTTAGTAATGACATTAATTAATTGCTACAATTTTTTAGACATTATTTTAATTGTCCTTTTAAGGTCAATTCCAGTAAAAAAATAGAAATCAAATACAGAAGCCATGGGGTTCTCTATAATAGGGACTGCATTTGTGCCTTGTTCCTGGGCTCACTTCTTTTCTATTTTTTTCTTTTTTTGTATTTTCCTTTGTTAATTTTTTTTATTAATTGTCTTTAATCTGGTTCAGAGCTGGCAAGATAGGGGCCTCAAACACAATCAGGTCCTTCTCAAATGCTGCAGTCATTGGAGCTGCACTCACCTATAAGGACTATAAAAGACTTCAGATGGCCATAGCTCTTCACTCTGATATTAGTAACACTTTGTTCATTGTGCTTTAGTCACCTCCCTTTAAGATTCTCATTCTTTGGAAATCTTTGATTTTTGTTACCAAGTGCAAGTTATTAAGTACAGTCTAGCTGAAGTCACCTTTTATGAGACAGAGTATAGTATATAATATTGTTAATAGTGCTTGTCTCTTGTGAGACAGGTGCTATTAAAGTTTCTTCTGGTTTGTGTACCTAGCTTGTGTGTTTAGATTAATGTTTTTGGATAATCTTTGCTGGATAGGGTTATGTTTAGGGTCATTGCCCTGGCTCAAGCTGACTTCTTGTTTGTTTGATATTTTTGTTGTTTTATAAGTTTCCATTGATAATTCTGCATTCGGTTTGTCTTTATGTCATATTATGTTTTACTTTGATATTGTGTTATTTAATTATTTCATTTGTAAATACTATATTTTTATGTATTTTTCTTCAATTCCTTGTGGTTTGCAACTGGAACCCCAAGAGGCAAGGCCACCTTGGCATCACTACTGAAGGATCGCCCTCAGCTTTTATATATGAAACTGGAGGTTGGATTCTTCACTGGTTCATTAATGTTGAAAGAATGCGTTTTTACAGGTATTGAATCCTTCTGGTTCCTGGATTTTTTGTTTCTGTCTCTGGTTTTCAAATGTTTGGATTTCAGATTTGGACCTGCTTGCTGAGGGTTGCCCTTTATACTTTTCTGTACTACTACCATTTTAGTTCTGCTTTTTTATTGAAAATAAATTCTTCATTTCTAAATATTCCTTGTTGGATTTGTCTCTCAAGCCACAGGTTTGACAGATTCCTTTCCCTAGAGAGGCGTATATTTTGGAAGATGTAAATTATTTTTTTTAGAATTTTCAATTTCAAAACACAGTTCCCCATTTTAGGCCTTTGTATGCTGAAGCCTGCCTGTGGAGTTAGCGGTCAGGCTGCCAAGGGTGAGTTCTGGTTTGTGGGTCCATCACCATTTGTTGTATGCTATGCACTTGTTCACAAGAAAACGTTTTATTGGTGCAAATGAATGTTTTGATTTCTATTTTCTATTTTGTTCTCTTTTTACTTTTGTAGATTCTAATTCAAGTTTTGCATCACTGAAATTTTTTTTGTTGTTAATTTCAAGTTTCTTTGTTTAATGTATTATTGTTAGTACATTTCTAAATTGTTTATTGAATTTAATAAGAAGTTTTGTTCCAGTTAATTAAGTCAATATTACTGAAATAACAAATAAACAATTTCATTCCGTTGATTTTTTCTTAGGATTCTTCATAGTTTTAGACCTCCCATTGTTCTGCCACTATTAGAAACCTAATTGGCAGGCTACTAAGCAAAGGAAGAAAAGATCAGAAATGAAAACAGTGTCAAAAAATGAGGAAAGGATCAAAACGAGGGATACTTTTAATGGGCACCCAAACTTACAAACCTTTTTCATGTTGTTTAGTTTTTCTGACAAACTTCCAATGCTCTACTGATCACTTATAGCCACAACAGTATGTCAGTACGTCACATATGTGATCATGTGGTTTAGTGTCTCCGATGTTTCTCTTATTATTTATATAATTTGCATAACATCTTGGCTGCCATAGTGATAATAGGCAGATTTGTGCCTGAAACTAATGTAAAATCAAATAAATGAATTTTGCTATTGAGCAAATCTCTCAATAAATTTTTATTTTTTCTAAAAAAACCTAATTGAGTTAGCTCTGAGATGGCATATGGAACCAGAAATTCTTTGTGCATGCCAGTTGTGCAATAACTTGGCTGGGTCTTAAAAGTTAAATCATGCACAACTCATTGCATTTGAACGTTGCAATTCCCATTTGAACTTTGTAGCTGTGAGACACAAATTTCTTAAGATATTAAGATGGTTGTGGTTCTCTATATGTAAATTATTTTTGTAAAAAATAAATATCATCCAAAATATGGCTAATAAGATAAAAACTAACGTAAAGAGAAATATTCTGTTAATTCTTATTTCAGACACCCTATTTACATGTGTTCCCAATGAATATTTGGTGCTATAGCACTGTTTACGAGATACTGTTGTGACGATGTGGGTTTGACTCTATGCTCCCATCTGCTGTTCAGGAGCCCTTGAACCCGTCTCCGTCGGTAATGCTACCGATGAGCTAAGCAGTGAGGCAACAACATAGCAAGGGGATGCTGAAAAAGTGCAAAGTGCTTTTATTAAACAAAAACAAAATATGTCCAAATTAAATCAAGTGCAGTCTCTTAAAAAAGTCTTCAAATAAATAAATCATCTAATAAAACCAGAAGTGAAAAGTGGAGGTTAAAAACAAATAGAAAAATCTTCTAAAAACAACGAGGTAAAATAGCACAGGAAGCAATCCTTTAAAATCACAAAGCCCGGTGTCTTCTTTTTACCATGGTGGCTCCCCTGCTACTCCCATCTGGGCGGCTCAACAGGAGAGTTGCCTACCTGCAGGAACAGCTGCCTTTCCCTCTGGTCTGGTAGCCCTCCGATCCCTGGCTATGCAGGACCGAGACTTGGGTTATTTCCCCAGCGGCCAAGGCGCTCACGCTAGGACTAAACCAGCCCAAAGCCTCCTTGACTCCCGCTCCTTTCGACGGTCAGTCATCTCCTCTACTGGTCACTCCAGCTCCTAAATTGCTCAGCTGGAGCGACCGCTTCCTTCAGCCCCACCAAGTGTCGGCCAAACACTCTCCTCGTGGGCTCACCTCCCAGCTGCCTGCTTTCTCTCATTTGAGTGTGCTCTTGCTCGCTCGCTCTCCCACACCGGCGCTCTCTCTCTCTCTCTTCCTGCTTTCTCCAGCAACCTCCGTCTTTCTTTCTCTTTCTTTCAGTTCATTTTTCCTCTCTAGCCGACTCGCGCTTCTATATATCAAGAGGGCATAGCAGCTGTGGCAAATTATCAGCCCCAGGATGCGGGCGGTCTCTCACCTGTGCACTTAGGTGAGAAACGCCCACACCGCAAATCACCCTGAGAACTGCTTCAGCCACACAACCACCACGCCCCCTCACTAAGCCATGAGCGTGATGATTATTAATTTTAAAAACTGGCCTTTGATGAGAGCCGTGGACCCGCTATACCACAACTGTCTATTAAGAGTTAACTTGTATTTTGCAGTCAACGCATTAATACTATCACTTTTTTAAAACTAATATTACTCTGACTTACTTGTCTGATCTGGAAGGTGACCCTGAACAAATGACAATGATGAAGCAAGTAAGTGTCAGACACGCAAGCATGGAGAGTGTCTCACAGGTTTTAGTAAAGGTAAAAACGAGCCAAAGGATAATGATAATACACAATTACAAATACCGTTTCCATATTTGTCCTTAGAATGGATGAGAACTTGCCAGATGAACAGTGACGTCAACACCATCCTGCATCTGCAAGCCCCTCCCTGTTCTACTTCCTCTTATAAAGCACCACATTGCCAGAAGTCAGGGTTTATTTCACAACTTGCTTCTAAGGGAAACAAAGTGTTGTACAACAAGAAGTGGACCACAAGCTATGAAAGCTAGCATAACACGTCGGAACCATTTTTTTTAATTTGCTGGACATTAAATTGTGTTTACCTTCAGGATCCTAACCCTTCATCTGCATATTTGTATTTTATTCACACAAGCCCCGAATGATCAAATAATTTACCACAAAGTTAATAGTTTACCACTATAAACGCCTGTTTATAGTATATGTAACACACAGTAGATGAGTCATGATCTAACTGATAGATGGCAAATCTGAAGATCTCTTACATGTTTACTCATATTCCTAATACGCAGAATATTGGAGATGTGCTGTTGGAGATAAAGCTGTACTCAGTTTTATACACTCTGATAGTGTTAAATTAAAGATTATTACCTTTTATTTTAATCCATATAATTCATGTACAGTTTTAAAATGGAAATACATTTCATTTCTTGCCAGTACCTGCAAATGAACATGTAAGTGGATCCATGTATAATATATTTCCTCCATAAAGAAAAGAGCAGATGCTTACTTTTGCAGCTCTTGCTCAACCCGGCGGTTGTAGAATGCTTTTTCCCTCAGGATAGCTGTGGTGTTGAGGCGAATTGGGAAATTTTCATTCTGTTCAAACACAATGAAAGGGCACTGGAGTAAGAGAAAATGATCTGATGCTCAGTAGGTTTTATCTACAGACCAACTAAAGATGCCCGTTTTCTCCTTGAATTGTTCTTGTTGTCTGTCAGCACATACAGTAATAACTTGGTCTCCAAAGATGTGTAATCCTGCCTCAGTCTCTTTCAGCCTACAAAGACTGGAACATGAGCCATCCCCAGGGTTCTCTCTCGTTAGCAGATGCCATTTATCTGATAGCATCAGCCGTGTCAAAAATAAGTTTCTTAATCCACTCTGTCTCTGAGGCACTATAAAGCTAGAAGGCAATCAGTTCTTTTGGTACATTTGAGGATTTTTATAACAACTTCTGCATGTCTTCATGCCTCTGTGACATTGTTCTCACCAGTGACTTATCACCTGGGATATGGGAATCTAATGATAAGAGATCATCCTCAACTCACTGATTTCTAAGTAGAATCACTGCTTCAGTCTTTGGACAACTGTCATTTTGCTTGGATTTTACACTTTGGATGAAGCCTGGTCAGATGTTAGCAATATAAATTAATATCTGATAGAGAAACTTAGTAAAATAACTGAGGAAATATATTTTATTTTAAAATGTTTCTTGGCTAGTTTCGGCTGCAATGGGATATGGGGCCTATAACAGTTTAAGAAAGCCTTAATCGCAAAAATGTCTCATATGGATATATAGGCAAGTGAAAAAAATAAAGGAAACACTTGGATAAATGAAATATTTAACTCTGGTGGTAAAACCAGATAATTTTACAAAGGTGTGGTGATTAAGCAATTAACATCCCCCCACCCCGCATGTGTAAAAATGTTATTCCAAGCATAGCACAAGAAAAGATCCATTTAAGTTTGAGACGAGAATGAATGTTAGCACACATTTTAGCATCATCCACTAACAGGCATGGAGCTGAAAGGGAAAGACATGATCAGCTATAGACAACCATGAATGAAAGCACAAACTCCTTAACTGTGATGTCAGTAGATTGATTTGACATGTGAGGAAAACCAGACAAGCAGCTTTAGATCATGCAACTTCTAAGTCCAGATCTTATGTCAAATCTGGGTTTTGTAGTATATATTTAATAAATATGAACATCAAACACGATATGGTGGCAGGTTCTTCAGCAACAGTTTTGCAGTAGATTAAACTGAACAGACAGCTTTCTACAAGCTTTGGGTAATTAAAATATTTATATAAACAATTAGTTTATATTGGGAAGTGTCAGTAAATGAATTGATGGACAGAAGGATATTAATTAGCACAAGGCCTTTTCTGGATAATTTTTCATTTTAATTTTGTGTCTACCTTGAAATTGTTCTGGGGTGATACTGGGGATTATACAGTAATTAATTTTGGAGTATCTTCAGGTTCAGTTTTTATATTTCCAGAATCTGCATGTTCTTATGAGATGTAATAATATATTCTTGTTTCTAAAAATGAGTATACCCCATGTCTGGAGTGTTTGATTCTATTGTATGTACTGTATGTAACTCTTCTATGCATATAACTGACAGAACTTTTGAATTGCTGTCTGATTGTGCACTTGTTGATTGCACAATGATGACAAATTAACTTTGATTAAAGAACAAATAGGTAAGTCATACTGTGGCTAAGCAATTTCTACTGCCCACACAGGTTAATTTAAAATGCAGCAGCAACAGAAGATGAATACCAAGATCAATGTCCACCCACCACTGGGTAGGCTGATGCACATTCTACATCACCATCATCTACACGCCTAGATTTACTGGCTTTTTATAGTAGTTTGGACTGCAGAAAATAGTTTAACAGAGGCCACACTGAGGTCAAAATTAGTTTTATAACTGAAATGTTTTCAAAAATAAAAAGACACACTTAATATAAATTGAATTTCAAATGCAGGGATGTCAAAATCAGGTCCTGGAGGATCTTAGATCTCATTTGCACTTGTGACTTTCATATAAAATCTCAATAAACTATCAGACAAGAAGAAGGTCTGAGAAAAGCTGATCTGCTATGGTCCACAAAATATTTGGATGGTGATCAGTTTTGGAAATGTATGGTGTTGCGAAATGAGAACACTAACCATCCACAGAATTAAATAATGTGTTTCATTAACATCTAAATAGGAAATTGGCTAGACTGAACATGGTTGCCGTCAAGGACTGTTTGAGACCTTTGATTTAGCTTGCTATCTGTTGACTTGCTTTAGAAGTCTTTATTGTTTGGGTGATGGTTAAGACAAAAAAAAACAGTTAAGCAAATCAATCATAATTAAGGCATATGTACTATGTTAAATTAGCAGCAGTAACTTGTTACTACTTAAGACTGGCTAGAATGAAAACCTGCACCCACTTCGGCCCTCTAGGATCAGAGCTGGAAACCCATGCTCTAATCAAAACAATGGAGGGATTATTTATAAGTTTATTGACAAAATCATTTCTTGCAATTATTTTAGAACAAGATGGACAACAAGATATTATAATAAAGTCTTCAATCTGTCAAATGAACTTGTGCAAAGTAAATGCTGAATTAAAAAATCACAACGAAGTCAATGAAACATCTATAAAATTAAGATAATATATAATTAACAAAACTCTATAAGCTCTTTGATTACACTGTACATGTTTTGGAGACTAGAGAGGCTGATTATTCTGCATTAGTAATTATTACACATCTTGTGAATATTGCCAGGATAAAACTGGCATATAATAGGGAAATGGGAACAGAATGCTAGACAATGGTGTCACCGAATGAAAAGGATCTGCAATATTTCATTCTTCATTCTTTTTACATCCAAGCTTGAATTACTAGGCAACAAGACAATGAAAAATATTTTACCTTGTGTGAGGCTGGCATTTCTTTGGCTTGATGACCATGAAATTTCAGTTTTGATTCATCTTCCTGAATGAGCTGAGAGATTCTCTTCTGTAAGACATTAAATCCATTACAGTTAATATGAAAAAATATTTAAAAATAAAAACACTATACAATACTCTCAATTGTGCAAGTTGTAGCATAATAATTTATATTGATATAGTGATCAGAAAAAAAAAAATAGTCTTGTATGAAAATCTGAGGTTAGGCAGGTGCAGGGTTTGCTTACCTCCTTGTCCCCGTTGTCCATGACTCCCTGCTAGTTACAGTAATAAAACTCTGGATATGGAGGATATTGTAAATCACAGTATTATAGTTAAGTACTGTAAAATAAATGCTTAATGGACCACTTTACTCTGGCTATCCATACATAACACTGTCTTTGTTGTCAGGACCTCTTTAGAGATCAAACAGAACACATGACTCTTCCTCATCGACCTAGGCTTTGGAAAACAAAGTCAGTTCCCTCTCTGCTTCTGATCCCCCTGGTGTACAATCATTTTCATATTAACACTTTAAAATAAGGTTAGATGCATCTCCTAATCAGTTACTGTTATTTAACACATAAAACGTATCATTGATGATGACACGTTACAGTAGGGGCTACCTATTGTGCTTCTCTTAGTGTTTGTGCTAAGCAAAACATGTACTATAGAGAGACCTTAAAGCATCTATTCTTTTATTTTTCTTATTCAAAGAATAAAATGCAAACATTGAAGCACAGTTCTATCAAAGATGCAATTAACAGAGTATATTGTGTTCCAAAAAATCCCATGAATGCTCAACCCCCTTCCCCTACTTTATTTAGACAGCTATATGACAAGAGAGCCCAGTCTGAAGTAGTAGCTCATATCTATTAAGACTGCAGAGAAGGTTACATGCTTATTTTAAAATACCGATAATAAATTATTACCACATTCTTCCTCACAAGGAGAATTTAATTTTTTTCCAGCGTAAGGTCATGTAGGACATCAGTTGCAAATTAAGCTTTGGGGGCTGGGTGGGTTAGGATTCTTTCAGTTAAGCAAAATGAGTCTTCATGTAAGCATTGCAATGCTGGATATGACAATATATTTTCATTGCACTCTGTTATCCCATTTGGTGTTGCACCAAATATCATTGTTAGAGAATTGAGAGTGATGTCTGATCCAAGGCTAACTGGATATTAGTAATTTTTTAACATATAATACTGTAGAACATTCAGAGAACATGTGATGAAACAAGGTGGGCACACAGGTTGGATCTTATACCAGGTACATTTTAGGCAGCTTTAAACTAGATGTCATAATGTGGTGCAGTGGTAGCGCTGCTACTTTATAATATGGATTTTGTGGGTTTGCTTCCTGGGTCCTCCCTGTGTGGTGAGCACTTTGAGTAGTGAGAAAAGCACAATTTAAATGTAAAGAATTACAATTCTTAGTTTTATTGCAGTCTTCTTTTGGATGTTTGTACTTTCAGTTTTGGCATTTATCTTTTCATGAGAGTAGTGCAGATTACCGAGGAGACACCCAAATCCCACCTCTGATAGTATGGACATATGTTCCACTACAACAAACCATAGGGCCATCTTTGTCCAAGAGGGAAATGACAGGACATAGATAGATAGATAGATAGATAGATAGATAGATAGATAGATAGATAGATAGATAGATAGATAGATAGATAGATAGATAGATAGATAGATAGATAGATAGATAGATAGATAGATAGATAACTTTATTAATCCCAGCAGCATAAGATACAAAAAAAAACCAATATTAAAGAGTAATAAAAATGTAGGTAAAAACAGACAATAACTTTGAATAATGTTAATGTTTACCCCCCCACACCGGTAGAACTGAAGAGTCGCATAGTTTGGGGGAGGAACGACATAATGAAATGTCTAGAGTGGAGAGTAAAAATCCTGAAAACAGTAACAAAAAAGAAGACTTTCAGTTTTGACTCTGATGTAATGATGTATTTTTTATTTATTTGATGTCAATGCATTGGCATTTTATTTAGTTTTGGTAACAGTTGCTGCCATTTTGTGCGTTTTTGCATAGTGGCGACCAAGTTGTTGGTAGCGTTGGTGCCCTGTTATCATTAGGCACATGATGTCATCATCAAGCTGCATTTTAAGATGGGTATCCAGTAGTCCACTTGTTAATGTTACTGGATTTTTTCTCAAAATGTCACACCACAGCTAGGGAGGTGTCACTTTTATAAGTTTTCTGCATACCAATTCTGCCTAATGATTTGTTTTTAATTTATTGATGTTTTTTACTTTTTTGCCTCTGACCCTTGCCTTTTATTTCATTCATCGTCTAGTTCATTTCTTCATTAAAAACTTTTGGGCTACCTTTATCTCCTTGGCAGAACACAAAATGTATGTGAGCAATGTACACTTTTTAGCTGATTTATCACTTTTCATATAGAATAAGAAAATTTGTTTTAAGGATGGCTGAATTTCATTCTTTATTTGTAATTCTAATTTAAAGATGTCTTTCTTATTGTTCTCTAAAATCATCTACAGGTAAATTTCTTGAAATCTGTTAGGAGAACCTAGAAATGCTATTTGTATCTTTGAAAACTAGCCAGTAATGCTTCATGGACAGATAATGCTGGAAGATGAGGGAAGCTGGGCAGGTTACTTTTGATGAAGTTGTATATAGCATGCTGCTTCAAGATTATGGGGAGAGTAGTGGCTCTGAGGGTAGGGGTCTGCACCGGCAATCGGAAGGTTGCTGGTTTGAATCCCATAAACGGCAGAAGTGATTCTACTCTTTTTGGTCCTTAAGCAAGGCCCTTAACCTGCAATTGTTTTGTGCCGAGTAAGAAGTTAATTTGCATCTAGCCCTTCAAGCAGGTCTTCCAATTTGCAGGGAAAACTTGGGGGTTGTTGGCAGGATTGGCACTCCAGACACCGTAAAAAAACCTCACACTGTTCCAGTGTGGTGCTGAGGTGACACCCACTGCACTCGGGTCCCAATCCAGGTGGTTTGGCGTGTGGTGGGTACGGCAACACTTTATAGGCTCATGCTGCCAACCTCTCACTGTAAGATTATATTTAATAAACAGCAGCTGAAAGGACACTACACAAAATCCATGTAGAGATATCAGAATATCCATAAACATAAAATTTAATAGTGTATGAATTAAAGAAGGCTGGAATCTAAAATTGTCATATATGGGAACAACATATCTGCCTTATAGTATGTCCTATTCTTCTTGTTAGTATTAGCCTTATGCTATGTATATCAAACTCATACAGTATCGAGTGAGTTTAGTTTTAGCGTTTAAAACAACTTGCTTATGTTTGGATATCAAAGTGGTCATGGGGTGAATGTATACACAGACAGTAACTTGGCCAGAATGTGAACTCTGCCTCTGAAACAGTGAACCAGTTGATCTAATCACTGTAATACTGTACAACTATGATTTATAATAACTGCCAAAATGTATGGTGGATTATAAAGTTACAGATGTGTGACATAATCTCCTTGCAGCCTTGTGGGTTTTCTCTGCTCCTTTGGTTTTCTTCTACAACCTAAAAATTAACAATTTACAGTAGGTAAACTGGTAATGTTAAACTGGCTAAGTACAATGAATCTGAGTGTTTACCTATACTTGCTCGTACGTGAGGCCTTTTAAAATAGAATTCATTCCGCCATTTTGAAATGTACACATTTAAGTAGTGTCATTCTAAAGCATGTTACAGGATACTTGTATCAGCATCACCTTATGGTTTTATTTCAATCAATAGTAGCTGAAAGTGGAGGAATTTCATTCATCAGCCAGCCTTTACAGTTAGTATAGCTGCTCAGTTTCTAATCAAGCATTTTTCAATATAGTTTAAAACTCATGTATAAAAGGAGTCATTATACTTACTTTTGTATACTCTGATTTTTCTGAATTGGCACATTTGAACTGATTTATATTTGCTTCCAGCAAACCTGCCTGAGAAAAAAAATAGAAATAAGCATAATGGCTTTTAATCAACAAATATATTGAAATTTTAAGATTCTTAATTGAACATACTTTGTGACAACTTGTACCATTTGATGTGACAAAACAGGGCTTTAATCCACCTATCTACCTATACTAAATGAAAGCAGTGACTCTCCTCAATTCCAAGACCTTTCTTTACTGAATTACTCTGTAAAAGAACAGAAGAGTATATCTAAATCAAACCACACCTTTCCACAGCACTTTAAAGTGGGATAATTCATTGCTTGGTCTTGTAAGGTAAAGAAATACCACAAACAACCGATCAAGTTCATGGACAGAGAGGCAGAGTCAATGGGAGTATCATCTGGTATGAACCAACTCTGGAAAGGATGCCACTTCACCATAGAGTCCCAGTCATTTGCACAATCAAATGAGGAAATTTAGGGTGGTTTACATGCATGTCCTTGGGATGTGAAAAAAAAAACACGTACTTAGAGAAAAGTCAACGCAGACAAGGAGTGGATATGCTGACTCTTCACATACATAGTGACTGGACTGGGATTTTAGCCTAGGTGCCTGTAGATGTGCAGTAGCAGCTCTAACCACTATGTCACTCAGAAGACAAAACATTACTCCTCCTTTTATATGGCAGGTTTCAGGGATAGCACCATCCATGCAAGCATCCAATAAACCACAATATGCATGAAAACATGAAAATACAAGATACAGGTTTAGACAGCTGAGATCATTACATCATTTACCTATAGATTGAAATGTCTCCTACTATACACAAACCTTTATTAAAATATATAGTTCTTGAAAATCCATTGCATTGTAAATATATGGTCCTTTGCAGGTACCTTAAACTATTTATTTCCTTTATGACAGGTGTATTTCATTTTCGAAAGATTGGTTGTTAATTTGTCATTCACATTTGGCCTTTGCAGTACAAGCTTCTGTGAAATGGATATGAGGTTGGGTGGCTCATGCAGCATTTTTGAGCATTTAATAAGATGATGTGTAAGATCCACTTGCTAATGCTATAGAATAGAAAGCAAAATGAAGAAAAAATGCCTCTGCATCTGCACAGCTGCAGTTATTGTGGTCATTTACTCCAGCTGCGCTCTTAATGTTTTAAAGAATCTTGTTCACATTCAATCTTTTTTGTCTCAGAATCAGCATTTTACAGCAAATCTTTCCTATCCCAACTGCACTTTTCTCCTCACAGTTACCATGGTCCTGCATTTAAAAAATGCACCCTGAGCACATCACTTGAAGGTTTCCTGTACGTAATGCCACCTGCATCTTTGAGAGTCAATGAGCAACAACTTACTTTTTTTAATAAGCTTACCCAAATCTGTCAGTTTTGATATCAGGGTGCTTAATTTCTTTTAGGTGGCTGTCAGTTCAGTGACTGCCAAGTCTCTAACCTTTAAACAATCCTGCCTATTTTATCATCATTTAATTTGTAATACTGTATGGGCATTTATTATACCTAACGAATGGTACCATGCCCAGGGGGGTGAAAATAAAATGATTTTCATAAAGAGTATAACAGGAGAACTTCAAAGCAGTAATACTGATGTCAAAGAAAATCCTTATTGTTCCTAAGGGTTAATGAAGCTAGAAGATATACTGTATTTCTTCTCTCTTTTTCATAGTAACAGTTTCATAAAACATTTGCTAACTTTCTTTAATAGGAACTAAGGGTTAGGATGTGGGGGGTACTCAAACTGAGTGAAATGGAATTCATGGTCCACCATCTTCAAAGCACAGATAATGAGCACAATGTGCAACTAAGAAGAACAAATGAAACACTTGACAAATTGCTGAAAGAATAAGGAAGCTTTGCTAGTCAAACTGCAGAAGAAGTTTCTGCAGATGAGGAACAACTATCAATTTGCTGAGGGCTGCCTAGTCATTTATAAACACAGCATAATTTTTGTTAGTTTTGTTTTTTTTTGCGTTTGCCATCACTTATGACAGGAACTTTAATAGTCATGTAATAAACAGTTATCAGTGTTTGAACTACCTTAATCTGTATTTCAATGATTAACAGCACTTAGACTTATCATATTTTTGAATTTTATTTTTTCTGGCAGCTGTCCCGTGTGCACTGAGTATAGCATAGTTTGTTCCAGTTGTCAGGGTAACCTCTCCCATCACTGGGGAGCATGGCATCATCTGTTGGCAATTGAAATGGTGGGTTTAAATAGTTGCCCTCCTTGTCATGTCTTTATTCGAGCTGCAGATAAAAAAACACCTTTGCTAAACCTATTGTGAATATTTCCTGTTTACTGAGTTGATCTCTTGGGTTCCTGACTGTCGTTTAGTCCTTCTGACCTCATTGTCATTTTGTTCTTTGGCTTTGTGGTTTTGGTACTTATCGATTTCCAGATTTTGATAATTTTTTGCTTTTGCATCTCTTTCCTGATTTGTCCTTTAAACATCTTGTTGGTTTCCTGACACAAAGCTACAGTAGATTCATATTCCAAGCAATGTACAAACAGGATGTAGCACTGTTATTTTTTTTATCACCTCTACACATACTTCTGCCATTAGTCTGTCCTTTATTTTGTTTTGTATATTCATTTTTCAACATTACTTTCATGATGACCTAGGCGGATCCTCTCATGCTCATGCACTGCCATTTTAGATTTGTCTGAATGACAGGCTGCTTTGTTATTAGTTGAGACTCACCATTGCTGTCACATACTTGAGGACTTTCAGCAAATGATCCCTGTGTGCATACCGTGATTTTTGATTAAAAACAAATGATTTGATTTCATGCTATATAAATGCAATGAATTAATTATTATTATTATTATTATTATTATTATTATTAGCCGTTCTTTTGATTTCTGACCTGAGAAGTTAAAGTTAAAGATGTTTTTGAAAATTATTGTTTTTCACTCTTCCTTGATAAATAGGAGAGCTTAGTAATAAACAAAGAATTTTGCTTATTATTTTGGGTCTCGGTATTTTTGTCTTCCTCCTGGTTTTGCAGTCTGCTTGTATTTTGTTTGTTTTTTTTTTTGTTTTTTAAGCTAAATTCTTTTTTCTTTATTTCTTTATCTTCTATGATTATTTAAATGATTCTCTGCCTTTTTCCAGTCAGCCAGAACAAGCAGTGGGCAATATTTCCCCCAAACACTACAGCTATGCGCTTAATAAGCACCAATGATGAAAGAGTGAAATGAAAACCGACCTGAAGATGGGAAGTTTTTTTTTTTTTTAGTGGGGGTTGTTACTGATAATTGCACTAAACCTTTCACCAAAGCCCGATATGTAACCAAATATTCAAGTACAATTAATTCACTAACCATATACTAAATGTTTTACTTTCAGTAATCTATTATATTGGATGATCAGAATGTTTATGACACCACCTTTTATAGCATTGCCTGAATGATGTCATGTATTGCACCTTCTGGCCGTCTGACAGTATCAGTGAGGCTAACAACCAATGCACAGATTCACCAAAAATGATATCACCCACGAAAAACAAAACAGCAATGTTCCAAAATGTACATTATTTTTAACAGCCTTAAGTTGGCCATTGACCAGAAAAATAATAAAATATTCAGATTCTTTATATTCAAAAACTACAGTAGGTAAGACAGAATGATGAGGGTACAGAATCCTAAGCCCAGAAAAAAATTCAAGAACAAACAAATAGCCCTCTTACGATAACGTCACAATAAGGTACTTATGTGATAGCAATGGGAGTACATTGCTAACACTAATATGACAACATGAAGCTAAATAAAATGTGCCCAAAATATAAATAAACAGCGGTAAATCAATCAATCAATAAATAAATAACTAAAATAAAATAATTTGAATGTGTCTTGATCAGTACAAAAATAGAAATTACACATTTGAAAACCCCCAAAAAAACACATATGCTAAAGACAGAGTTGTGTGCAGAATTTGCATTTCCTCTCTTTCTCTTTGTATTTGCATGTGCATTCAAATGATATGCTGTCAAGCGAACATCATATATGTTATGCCTGTGTTTGTGTCCTGTCTTTAACATTCATTGCAAATAGTGTGCCAAGATGTCTAAGGCCATATTAAAATACTCTAAATTAGGGCATACAAGAGTTTGTTATAGCACATCCATTAGTCACTTACTGTTCTGTAATACATAAGTCTTGTTGCATAATAGTAATTTTTGATTTTTTTGATTTAATATACTTTGTTAATCCCTGAGGGGAATGTGTCTTGATCAATAGATTACAGGTGTCAAGTCTTAATAAGATCACTCAAAGTGTTGGTTAGCGTCAAGTTACATAGGAGTGACTGAATTGATACACCTAGACAGCCTCTGTTCTGTAGTGTTACTAACATATCAGTCATGGATTTATTCTTTAAGAGTTTAGAAAAGTCTATACAATAGTAGAGACATTTAAAAAACATTTTGTAAGTAATTTATAAATGATTACAGATCTCTTTTATTGAGCTTGCTTTTAGAGTTTAATTGAATTAAACAATTACAATTTTTGGTTAGTGTTGTGAATTTATGAATTGAATTTCCTGGGTTCAAATTCAGTAGCCAGTTATTATCTGTGTGTATAGATTAAATTGTTTTGAGAATGTTTCATACTCCCTATGATCTGTGTACTCTTACATAATAATAAAGTAATGTTTCCAAATAAGAAGGCATTTTAAATAAAAATGTCATGCCATATTTCTTAAAATTTTAATGCTGTATTTTTTTCTAAAAAACAGTGTTCACCAAAAAGAAACATTTCAGTTTTCATATTATAAGTTACTAGTGCACTAGAACATCGATTATCTGAAGTAACTGGGACCAAGTTTGGTTTGGTTAATCAAATAGTTTGCATAATCAAACATATGAGAAAACTAGGGTTATATGAAACAATGTGTAATTCAGGGAATAATTGAATTATTGTATGCAACATTACTGCTAGTGCATTTTGAAATATGAAGTATTATAATATAGAATTGATTTAGGAAATGGTTTGTAAATAATAACCAAAATATTTAGAAGAAACAATGTTTACTGTATTATTTGTTCTGAACTTACCTAATTATAATACATGATTATAACTATAAATTACAAGTTAACATAAACAGAAATAAAGAAACACTAGTTTTGCACAAAAATAAAGAGTTTAAACAATCTTGGAAAAGTTTATTTTTAAAATATGTACTTTAGATTTTTTATTAGAACACAGCTAAGGAATAATCTTTAGAAAGTAATACTCTTGCTTTTCACCTGAAACAACTTTAAAAACTCTCCCAACAGTTATTTTGGTGAGTTTCACATTTTGAAATTTTGTAACTGCTTGCAAATTGAATTTTTGGGGAAACTTCACAAAACTGTATGGAAAATGAAACTTGGCTGTTTCACCCACAATTAGTATGTTAGAACAATCTATTTGGCTATTCAGCCCAATTAAGCTCACCAGTCCTATCCATCCACTTAATTCTTCCAAAATAACATCAAATCTAGTCTATAACATCACCACTAGCTACACTGCACATATCTTCGGATAAATAATAGGAAACAAATCGATTAACTAAGTGGCCACAGTTATACTTCTGCACAACAATCAGTGCATTCAAAGCAGATTCTGTACATTTGGTAGTGGTGCTTTACATTATTGAAGATTCGGATGATTGATGTTCAGATACTCAGTGTTCTGCTATATTATACATATTATAATACAGATATCAGTGCTTCTCTATTCAAGACAGATACAGCTATAGCATTTTATTTCTACAGTATTCTATTTTGAACTTGGAATAAAACTTAGTTGGTATTTACACAAATTACCATTTGTTACTAATAAGATTTATTTAGCGTGGACGCTGACCTAAAGAACTTAAATTCTGGTATCCATTACAATTGTTTCCTTATACATGTTTTTAACAGCTGGAGACCAGGCATGTTCATTGTACCCTCAGGACTACAGACTAAAACTAGACATGAAACTAAAGTGTCAATATTGTCATTTTATATCCAAGCACCCTCACCACTTGTCATACTCCCTTCCTGTTACATACTGTGTGTCCTGATGAGTGATGTCATTGCTGCAATAATATGTAAGCCAACTCTGGGCTGTCGTGTAGATCCAAGAATGTGGATAATGAGTTTTGAGTGTGCTTTCTTTATTGAATTCACAAGACCTTCTTGGATAGTGGATTTTTGACTTTTAATTTGAGTGTCATTTCGTTTTTATTGCATGTTGTCTGCCTTCCTGGATTTGACCCTTGTATAATTCTTTGTTAACATCTTATTTTCAGGTCCTTTATGTTTTAGCCCTTGTGATTTGCCAATTCCATCCAGAGGCACAACAGCCAATGATATGACAATACTTAATTAAAAAATCTTTGAAATGCATGCCTTGTGAAAGCAAAGGTCATGCAAAACTGGATATTTTCCTCAGATATTTTTCTTTATTTAAGTTGTCAAAACAGTTATCTAAGGTAGCCATGTGAATTTTTTATTCAGGATTTACCATAGTTCATCTATCTCTTTCAAAACATTTTACACTATTTGGACTAAATTAATCAAAGACTATTTTGATAGTAACTATTAACCTATGTTACTCTACAGTGAAGTAAAAAAAATCAAAACCAACCTCTGCCCTTTGTCGGTTTTTGAGCTTTGATTCTTCTAGTTGCAGTTGCACTTTAGGCGCTTTATAGGTGCTTAAAGGAACCTATAGGAGATAAAATAAACAAATCATTCACACTGACTGAAAATGTAATTGGTATGAAATTAAAATGCATCTCAGGCAGAAAGGTTTGCATTTTATTTTGTGAATTTCATTTTAATGTTCATTGGAAAAAAAAAAGTCACACAAGACAAATTTTACCATTTTTCTGCAAGGCTCATGGTTAAGAAAAATGTCCGTAAAGTCCAGAAGAAAGAAATGAAGTCTTATATAGTAATTCGCACCCTGTATAAAACACCAGTCTATTCAGGAATCTTTGGTCACACAGTGAATCAGAAATAGATGTATCAAAATGAAAACTAAAATAAATGCAAAGAAAGGCAATTGCTAAAAAAGTATGGATTAGTAAAAGAATACAAAACTATGATATCAGAATGATTGGATCTCTCTTTGTTCATAGTTGAGTGAATAAACAGGAAATGGTTCATCACATTGTGATAGAAATTGTGAAGAGAATGAGGACTCAACATTCAAACAGGAAGGCCACTGAAGGGACCACAACCACCTTGAACAACCCATAGAATTTAATGAGAGTGCAGGTAAAGTGCATCAGTCAACACTATCAAGACTTCTAAGTAATATTGGCCATTACGGAATGGTGGCATAAATAAATGTAATTCAAAAAGAATCATTATCTGGACTAGCTAACTTTCAGGAATGGATCTTATGACTACAGAAGTTTACTACTGAGCGTTTGGCCTCAAGTGAAATGTGTGGCACAAACCTAACACTGAAATTGCCCTGAGAAACATCATCAGTATGGTGGTGGTGGTGGCATCATCTTCTGGGCTTCTCACCTTCAGGGACTGGACAACTTATTACAGCTTCAGAAAAACAGAAGGAACACAGTTCCAAGTGTTAATTTAAGGAAGCTTGTTTCAGTCTTCTAAAAAGCAGAAGCTTATGAGAAGATTCACATTTCAGAAACACAAAGCCATACAGCACTGAATAGCTCTAGAAAAAATTGGTCAGAGAACCTGCATATCCCTGTAAATGTTTCAAACTCAGCTGTAGTGTGTTAATAAAAAAGGAAACATTCAATTTACATCAACCTACGGCATATAAACTGATTTAGGTATTTTAAAGATACTTAATGCAAAAGTGCTCAGTAAGTAGTAAGACACGTACAGATTAAAGGCTAAAGACCTAAAACTGGCTAAATTATAGTAAATATATACATTTAATATTTTCATATGCTCTTCTCATTTTGAAAATTACCATTGATCTTTATTTCAACATTGAATTAGTTCTTTGGTGACCTTCATTTTTATTCCTTTATCCAGGAATTTAAAATGTAGGACCATCATCAGTTTAGGCAAATGTCCCTTCTATGGGCAATTTTTACTAACTGCATACAAATACAGCTCTAGTCAGCATCTAATTTAAATTTATGTCATAACCTGTGGTACTTTGGAAATTGCTTCAGCAATAACTAAGCAGCACATCCTTTGGCCTCTCCATTGTTATGATATCCAGTGTGACCAGAGGCCTTGCAGTTATTTTATTGTCATTTTTAGGATCCTCAGATTGATAGGGTAAATAAGGTACCAGACCACCCTGAAATACTGACCTAGCTGTTTAGAAATTGATATATTAAAACTCAAAATCTCAACTTAAATACTTTACTTATCCAATAAGATAGATAGGGTGTATTACAGAGGTAGGCCTCTCTGTTTTTTTATAGCTGGGTGTTGTATTCTGTGGAAGCACAGCACAACATTCTCAGGCCAAGTGATGACAGATCACCAGGTAGAAATTCCTATTATCATAACCTTTTATTGGTAAAGGAAACCAGCATCGGTGGACTGTCTCTGTATTTTAGATGATTCGACCATTTCACAATGCATGTAGTGAGTTGAAAGGCACAAGTCAGATCAATCCTACTACACTAACAGGAAGCAATACTTAGCTTCATTCTGTGTCATCAGAGCTTTAAAACCTTGACTCACTCAGGAGTAGTGTGAGTCAGTGCAAAACATAAAGTAACCTGTAGTGAGATACTTGGGTTGTGTGTGGTGTAAAAACTACTACAACTACTCCTTTAGCAGCTGATGGTATATTGTCTTCTTAACCACGTAATCATATTACCCACTTTTGTACTCATTTTTTACTACAAACAGGCCAATATACCTATCCTTAATTTGACTGTCTCATTCTCCTTAATGGGAAGTGTGTTTAAGATGGAAGCCATGAAGCACTTTTCAAACAAAGGACAGGATTATAGGGTCATTACTGTCACAGAGTACAGTGAAATTTCCACTTGTGTGAGCTAATCAATGTACACACTTCTGGGAGGTTGTGTAATTAAATAAGCAACACTGACAAATTAAAAAAAAAAGTATGTGGATGAGGTATTGGGACAAGTTAGCTGTTAGCTAACCAAACAAGCTTTAGGGACTAAATACTCTCCGCTTATTTGTTAAACTTCTTATGTTCTTATTTAAGGTGCAAAACCCCATGAGATGAAAAATTATGATATAAAGATTTTTTTAATGAAGCAATGTGTCATGTAATCAGTTGATGCATCAGTTCCTGCCTTGAATTTAGTGTCGCTGGTATAGGCTCTAGGCTTCTACTACTGTGCAGTTCAGTAAGTGTGTGGCCCACCAGGCTGGCACCGCCAGTTAAACCCGACACAGACACGTGTGGGACACAGGTTCAATGCACACTTTATTTTTGATTTTCCCTTGTGGGAAATGCCTTCCCTGTTCCCCACAAGTATAACACAGTCCCGGCACAAGCACAGCACAATATCATAAGTCTCTTCCTTCTCTTTATCTTTCTCCTCCTTCACTCCTCAGGTCAAGCTTTGTTGCTCCTCCTCCCGACTCTGGCTCCCCGAGTAGTGGCTGCTGGCTCCTTTTATAATGCACCCGGAAGTGCTCCCTGTGCTTGATTACTTGTTTCTGGCAGCACTTCCGAGTGTGGTGGAAGAACTGCCCATAAGGGCTCAGCAGCTCCTGCTGCAGCACCACCTGGCGGCATCTGCGGATCCCAACAGTGCTGCACCACACTCCAACTCCCATGAAGCCCTGTGGAAGTCCAAGTCACCGCTGCAACCCAGAGGGGTTGCCATCTAGCGACCCGAGGGAGGTAATGTTCTGGCCACGCTTGCTCCCCCGGTCCTCCCAGCGTGGAAGCATCTCAGCCGGGCAAGAGCCCCGGCTGCACACTACAAAGTGGATATGGCAAAGGACGGATTGACCTTCAGTAGTAGTTGCCATCACAAATGCAAATGTATTTCTTGTGGTGTCTTGACATGTTAAGTCATGTTCATATGGCCACTAAGGGAGTCAGAGGTTGGAGATGAACTGGCAGTTTTCTACTTTATTGTCCAAACCCTTTATAATTAGTCAGTATACTGCTTGACAACTTGATGCACACACTGATTGGCCAATTTATTAAACCCACCTGTGTTTCTCACAATTGATGGATTAATGAATGACAGCACTCTATGTGCCATCAATGCTAACTGGTCTGCTTCTGTACTACCTACCATATGCCGAGCTTCTTCTTAAACAAAACCAGTTTATCTGGTCCCGTTATGTGTCTAGGTGTACCTTTGTTATATTTTGAGGTACTAATCTGTCAGAAAATTATTTCAGCCAGGAAAACATGTCATTGATTATTAACCAAGTAGTGATTTAATTAACCAATCTGTCAACCAATTAATTACAAAACTCACAATCAGTTGAATAATTAACAAAATCAAATATTTATATTATCTCATTATATATTATATTTCTATCAGCAAAGGATCAGTAGTTAGAAAACAATAGAAAAGCAGGCTATTCAGACATTCACATTATAATTAAGTCACTGGTGTTCTACACACAAAATTAAAAGTGTCATTCATCATTTTTAGTTAACAAAACATCCTTTGTGTTTAAATACAAGTGGATAATAAGCATTCCTTGGAGGACATAACCTTCACAAAGCATACATTCCTCACAAAATGAGTCCTGGGCAGAGAATTATTATCTTTCCATGGTCAGCAGTCTTGCTGTATGGTAACAATATAAGTAAATTTCAATACTTATGTAACACCAAATTCTGCTGGCAGTGTGGTGTAGTGGTTTAGGCAGTTGATCTTAAAACATGAGGATGTCAGCTCACTTACCACTTCCAACTCACTATGTGACCCTTAACGTACTTTACTACTCTCTCGTGCCATCATTAGTGTATATGATTAATTACCTTTCCCTGGAACTCTCTTTGCTTTTCCTGTTGTATTCTAAATGTGTAAATCACCATGAATAATATGTTAGGCAAATATATAATAATAGTAACTCCTACTATTGGTTAACCCCAAGGTACTTATGTAGTTGTTTTATATATAAATGTAATAACAGGCATTGTTTCTATTGATTTGTTCTTATTGTTTACATTATCGTGCCTTTGGATTTTCTTATGATTTAATACATTATATGTTTTGTTATTTCATTTTTGAGGTAAGGATCCCTATCAAATGTGCAGGAGGAAAGAAAGGCAGAATGATTCATTGAGTTCTAGGGTTAAATATAAAAACAGACAGTACAGATGGAGAGTGCAATGTATGCTTGAGGCCTGAAGATGGACAGCATTAAGTAATTTGAAACGTGGTGAACTGGCCAGCATACTGGAGATTATTGAACTCTTGTTAAGTCAAGTCTGTTTAGAATGGAGAAGCCCCGGTCATGAACAACATGACCTGCATCACTCCTGATACATCACCTACTCCGCTCAAGATTGTAAAGAACTGTAGACAGTTGAGGCACAAAACATTACTGGCACCCAGCTGCCTTCTATTCAGGATATACAAAACGTAAAAAAAAAAATAAAGGTCTCAGCTCTCCTGCACGGTTGCTTTTCTCACTTTTTCCTTTTGGTAAATGGTGGTGGCAGGCAAGAATAGGCCTTAGGAAAGACAAGAAAGCATGCATTGGCAAACAAGATGCTTGAAATCATGCCAGTGCAGAAAATTAGTACTACAAAGAAGCACTATACCCTATATCTCTGGAAACATAGAGACAAGACACACAAGAGACAAGCAATGAGAAAAGGTCAGTTTGAAAGGAAATGAGCAATGCTTTCCTGGAATGTTAGTGCAGCTCAGCAGTGACCAAGGATGTATAATACTGACTAGAGAGAGAGTACATTAAAGGTGTGAAGATGATTAAAAGACCTCCAGGCCTATAAAGGACAGAACATGTTCCCCAGCTGGGTAAGCGTGAACAACACTGAATCTTTATGAGGTCAGTTAGTGAGTCGTAAATAAATGGTCTTCTTAAGGGGATGCCATATGTTGCTAAAAAGTCTAGCTTAGTATCCTCATTAGGGCATGCCCTCACTCCAAAAGTAACTTCCCAGCTTGGCTGGAAGTTACCCTGGGATGAAGACTTAATGGTCAGTAGGTGAGCAGACATAAATGCTCAAATGGGCAGAGGAAGAGAGGAGCAGAGTTATATCCCTAGAGGGGGAGAAGGAAAGACTGGAAGTAGGTACAATTGGGAGGGTTCTGTGGAGCTTGGAGGTGGCATGTAGGTAAGCCACCACTCCTGCTAGACAAGGACAAGAGCACATATATGTCAATGTCAATTTATTTATATAGCACATTTAAAACAACATAGTAATGCTGTGGCCAAAGTGCTTTACAATTATAGAATAAAAGAAGAACAAAACAATTAACATAAAAGCATAAATAGAAATAAAATATATGAACATAAAATAAGATACATAATAAATAGAAGTAATGTTATATAATCACAAAGAGGAAACCATCAGTATTACTGAAGGTCACGGAATGCAAGTGAATAGAAATGAGTCTTTAATCTTGTTTTAAACAGTTCAATTGTAGATGACTCCTTTATATGATGAGGTAAAGAATATGATGAGGTAAAGATATATATATATATATATAGTTAGGCCCAAGGAAACTGCAGGTTTTGCTGTTTTACTCTGCTTATTTGCTGTGTTGATAACATCCATCCATCCATTATCCAACCTGCTATATCCTAGTCACGGGGGTCTGCTGGAGCCAATCCCAGCCAACACAGGGCGCAAGGCAGGAAACAAACCCCGGGCAGGGGCGGCAGCCCACCACAGGGCACACACACACACCCACACACCAAACACACATTAGGGACAATTTAGAATCGCCAGTGCACCTAACCTGCATGTCTTTGGACTGTGGGAGGAAACTGGAGCACCCGGAGGAAACCCACGCAGACACGGGGAGAACATGCAAACTCCACGCAGGGAGGACCCGGTAAGTGAACCCGGGTCTCCTAACTGCGGGGCAGCAGCGCTACCCACTGTGCCACCGTGCCGCCCCCCCTTGTGTTTAGTTGTTAAATAAATCCTTGATTCTGTAAATTTTCACTTCCTTGGTGTTATTTACAAGATGCTGATCTTTTTAAGACATGTAAAGCAGTTAACCATTTTCTACAGGGCAACTACTTAAGTTATTTTGAAATTCTCTATCACAGCATAGTATGGTAATGAGAGAAAGTATCATGCACTGCATTCAAAACTGATGGTCATCATCTGGATTCACACTACTCTATCAGGCTAAAGAGTGAAGCTCTTATCTGTTTGACTCATTACTGGCAGACTACCCTCTTTCCTTAGATTAAATTAGATTAGATTTCTTTATTCTGATTGCTCAAAGTACCATAAAATTAATTGGCAATCTTATTGGTACATTCACACATTAAAATTAACTATATATGCTTATATACAGTATATATATATACATACACACACACACATAGACGTCTATACCCGCATACATACACATATACCCATACAGCACCACTGGTTATTGTGAAGATAAATAAATAAAATGTATCAATGAAATTTAAAACATATGCTCAATTTTTTATTAGTATTATAGTGCTTTAGTGATGAAAATTACCCTTGATCAAAACAAATTATTGCTGGTTCTACTACTGTTGTTCAATTTGTGTAAAGCTCTCGGATAAAAACTGTTCTTAAATCTGTTAGTCCTTGCTGTAATAGACCAACAGCATCTGCCTGAGGGCAGCAGGTAAAACAGACGATGTCCTGGGTGGGATACGTCTTTTAATATATTAGTTGCTCGACTGAGACAGTGACTGCCGAATAGATCCTCCAGCGAGGGTAGAGAGCAGCCAATAATCTTTTGGGTAGTATTAATGACCCTTTGAAGGGCTCTCCTGTCTGCTGCTGTGCAACTGGTAAACCATACAGAAATGCCATATGTCATCACACTTTCAATAGAGCAGCAATAGAAGGATACCAGTATTTTCTCTTGCTGGTTGTTTTTCCTGAGGGGCCACAAAAAATAAAGTTTCTGCAGTGCCTTTTTCACTATTGTGCAGGTGTTAGTAGTCCAGGAAAGGTTTTTATCTATCAGCATGCCCAGGAACTTAAAAGTCGACACCCTTTCTACACAGTCCCCATTGATGTATAATGGGGCAGGTTCTATGTTGTTCGTCCTGAAATCTATTATGAGTTCCTTCGTTTTTACAGGATTCAGAACTAGAATGTTCTCCGAACACCAACTTGCCAATCTCTGGACTTCATCCCTGGAGGCAGTCTCATCTCCTTCTGAGATGAGTCCAACTAGGATAATGTCGTCCTCAATTTTGATGATGGCATTGGTAGAGTAGGTCGAGACACAATCCTGGGTATAAAGGGCATAAAGGAGTGGACTTGGTACACATTCCTGGGGGACTGAATGTGATATTATAGAAGAGATGTGTGCCTAATCTGACAGCCTGGGGGTGGTTTGTCAGAAAGTCCTTAATCTAGTGGCAGATGGTTTGGGAAAGTCCAAAGCCAGCAAGTTTGGCAATTAGTCTACCTGGGATGACAGTGCTGAAGGCAGAGAGAAAGTCTAAGAAAAGCATCCTCACATAGCTCCCAAGATGTTCAAGATCGGATAGTGCTGTGTGAAGGGCAGTGGTGATGGCATTTTCTGTAGACCTGTTTGCTCTGTAAGTGAAGTGGTATGGATCAAAGGTAAGTGGGAAGTTGGATTTGATGTATCAGAGTACCAGCCTCCCGAAGCACTTCATTATAATAGGTGTGAGTGCTACCAGATGATAATCACTATAGCCACTGGTGATGGCCTTCTTTGGCAGTGGGATGATTGTAGAAGACTTCAGACAGGGTGGGATGGTAAATCTGGACAGGGATAGATTGAGGATATTTGTGAGGATCACATTGAGCTGGTCTGCATATTCCTTTAGCATCTTTCCTGTCACACCATCAGGACTGGCGGCCTTCCTGGTGTTCACCTCTGTGAGTATGTGCCTCACATCATGTTCCTTCAAAGTGAAGGAATGGCTGTTGTAAGTTGGCAAAGGTGTAATATCTGGAGTCACTACTCTCGTTTCAAAGTGGACAAAGAAATGATTCAGCTCTCCTGCCAGTGTGGCATCACTGATAAAATTTGTGTGTTTAATGGTTTTATGATTAATGATTTGCTGGGTGCCCTGCCACATTCACAGTGGGTCATAATTAGTAAAGTGTTCTTTTGTCTTCCTCTTGTAAGCCATTTTTGCAGTCTAATTCTCCTCTTCAGGTTAGAATTAGTAGTGCTGTATAGGATTCAGTCCCCAGACCTGAAGGTGATGTTGTGGGCCTTGAGGAGAGATATAACCTCTTTTGCCATCCAGGGCTTCTGGTTGGGTACACATGTACCTGTTTGTCAATAGCGACATCGTCAACATAGTTCTTCATGTAGCAAATTACCAAAGATGTGTGCCCTTCCAAGTCTTGGTCCACAAATACGACCCAGTCTGTCCTTTCAAAAGAACCCTGCAACTGTGAGGTAGCCCTTTCTGGCCATATCTTAATCATTCTAGTGATGACTTGAGTCTTCCTCGTCCTGGGGGAAGTTGTATGCTGAAGTCAGGAATATGACTAAGTTGATCTGACTGCGGTGTAGGTATTGACCTGAAAATGTTGTTCATGTTTGAATGCACCCTATCCAATGTATTGTTTCCCCCGGTGGCACATGTGATGTGTTTTTCCAATTTATGGAGAACTACTTTTAAGTCAGTATGATTAAAATCCCCAGCAATTATGTGAGCAACTTCAGGATATGAACTCTGTTGTATGTTTATGGCATCGAGAAGGTAGCCTAAAGTCGTGTCAGCATTAGCATCTTGTGGGATGTAAACAACTGTAACTATAACAGCAGTGAACTCACATGGGAGGTAATTAGGTCTGCATTTAATCCGTACATATTCCAAATCAGCTGAGCAGTGACTCAGTTGTTATGAATGTAAATGCATATCCCCCCTCTTCTCTGGTCTTACCAGAGTCTTTCTTTCTGTCCCATCTGAAAGTGGTATGGCCTGGTAGCTCAATGGCTACATCAGGAATGAGCAGTTGTTGCCATGTCTCAGATATTATCATAATATAGCAGTTTTCAATGAGTTTGTTTGATAATATCCATAATTTCAGTTCGTCCATGTTAATGGTGATGGATCTGACATTTGTGAGAAAAATGCTGAGCAGCGGTGGTTTGTGTGGTTGTTTCCCAATACAGTGGAACCTCGAGATACGATCACCTCTGTATACGAGAAATTCAAAATACGAGGAAAGTATGAGCGAAAAATTCAGATCTAAATGCGAGCATTGGCTCGCGTAACGAGCCACGAGCCAGGCTGTGGGTATAGCTCTCAGCTTAGCGAGGGGGCGTGGTAGCTGTAGCGAGCCGCGATCTGCGGTGTCTGCGTTTCTCACCTAAGTGCACAGGTGGGAAACTGCCCACATCCATGATTGTTCCTGTGGCTGATGGGCTGCAGCTGCCATGTCCTCCCCGCATATATAGAGAAGCGCGAGCCGGTTAAGGGGGAGAAGAAGTAAAAGAAAAGAAAAGAGAGAGAGAGAGAGAGAGAGAGAGAGAGAGACAGAGAGAGAGAGAGAGAGAGAGAGAGAGAGAGAACGGAGGTTGCAGCAGGGAGGCAGGCAGGCAGGCAGGCAGGCAGGCAGGCAGGAAGGCAGGAAGTCGGTGCGGGAGAGCGAGCGAGCGAGTGCAGGCTCGCGTGTAGCTGAACAGTGAGCTGAACAGGTGAGCCAAACAGCTGAAGCAGGACGGTGTAGAGAAGGTCAGCTGCATTAGGAGTGTCTCGCCTGTTGCAGAGCCCGCAGGTGAGACGCTAACAGAGAAGAAGCACCGGGGATTGTCATCTGTTTTTTAAAGACTGCATCCTGTTGACGTTTTAACCTCGTGTTAAAGGATTGTTATTCTTGTGTATCTTAAACCTCCACTTCACAACTGTTTTAAGGATTATTTATTTAAAGATTTATTGAATGCTCTACTGCACTTTAGACACCTGTTTTGATTCTTTTAATAATCAGTCATATTATTTACCAGTGTTATTTATTAAAGGTAGACTACAGTATATATAATTTATCAGTGTTATTTGTTAGGAAAATTGATTTTTATGTTAATATATTTGGGGTGCGGAACGGATTAACTGGATTCCCATTATTTTCAATGGGGAAGTTTGTTCTAGATACGAGAAATTCGCTATACAAGCTCAGTGCTGGAACGAATTAAACTCGTATCTAGAGGTTCCACTGTACTAGTAGTTAGGCCTGCCCAGCATCCATGTTTTTGTCTTCTGTGTTTCCTCTGCCTTTGTTGCTTGCTGGGGCATGGAGAGCTGGGTGCCCAAAAAATCTCTTTAGATACTTTAAGTAAAGAAATTCACTTGTAACTTCTTTTCTGTGCTGTAATCCCATGTACAAAATGTTCCGATAACTATAATCAGGTTTTGCACTGGCAAACTTAACATTGACAATAAAACAAACAAACGCAAATACACATAACAAGCACCATGAAAATAGGCATTCAGCTGCTGCATCTGTGTGCGTCGCCATATTACCACCTCACCACTTCTAGTCAGTCAAGTCAAATTGAGTACTTACTCACACATAATGACATGAATGAACTTAACACCTTGACCTCAGAGTCGTCTCATCTACAGTGACAAATTCTGAAGTGTTATGGTTACCTTGGTTGACTGATCATAACTGGTGTTCTTATGTTGAATGTTTTTATTGACTTTTCATCTGTATGAGCTTTACAAAATCAAATTCCACAAAAATGGTATTGTTATGGCATTAAATAAAGGAATAAACAGAGTTTATTGTAATGATTTAGTACATTTTCATAACCAATACAAAGGCTGGCAGACCAACTAACCAACCAACTAATTGAATTAAACACATCTTAGATTTGTTTTTAGTATTTGTTGTTTCAGTCAGGCAGGATTTTCGCTTTTGACTTTAAGAAATACAAGCACAAAACCAATGACGATTTGTAATTAGATCTTATTATGGCGAAGGATGTAGACCTTTAAGGAGCATCCCATAAATTATGCAAAAAACTATTCACTGGAAAAAGCAGAGGTACTGGACCCCTTAATTGTTTTAAATATTAATTTAAGCCAATTAATTTTAACTTGCTGAAGCAGTGAAAGGCACTCAAGGTGCTTAGTGATACATCAGTAGACCTTATTAGTATGCTGAGTAAAGGACTTTAGCTCGGGTGAACTACTGGCATATCAGACTGAGATTTTCTGGATCTTTTTTTTTTTCCTACAGCAGTGCACAGACACAAAATGCTGTGTTTAGGGTTTTGCAAGAACATTGCCAATGAAAAAATCTATTATAACTGTAGGCTAAGCTTACTGTTTTAAAAAACAGCAAATACTAATTTTGTATTATGGCACCCATTCTCAAGAACCCTATCCTTCTATCTGCCTCAGAGGCTCCTTGGTTCAGGACACCAAAACCCAAAAACAATTACAAAACTTATAACTCTAATAATAAAAAGAGGAAAGTTCAATATTGTATAGTTGCGACCACAAATGAAACACAGAAAATAGATTTCAAGGCCCAAGGGGGATGGATGCCCCACTGAGCAAAAAACTTTCTTTGATAGGAGATGCCATATTTTCTGGAGTGAGGGAATATGTACTGGCATTGAGCCCCGGGGAGGAAAAAGGTGGTGTACTGTTAAGGATTAAGTAGCTATAGAGTTGAAGCACTAAATGAGATCACTGTGCATTCTGGTGCCGCTAATGTGAGTGCACTGGACATTTCTGCTGCTATATGAAAATCAAGAGTACCCTCTTCAGCTTTTTAATTATACTTGGTAAGAGTCACCTGGAGAACCATTGCCCCCAACTGTGAAAACTTCTTAAAAGGGGGGAGATAGAGCGGCTGAAATGATTCAGTGGAGGAACTGGAATATTCATTCACTTTTCCAAACCTGCTTATTCCATTTAAAAGTACTGTAGGTGCAGTAAGAGCATATCCCAACAGCGATGGACAGTAGGCAGGAGCTATATATGTAAAGGGAACTCACAGGCACATAGCTGCACTAAGTAACAGTGGGTTAATTTAGAACATGTCATACATGTTATACATGTCAGGGCTCTGGGCAAAACTGTCCTTATGGGCCCCTTCTTAACCTCTGCCTCATAATGTATTGGCCATTTAATTTTTATTTTCACTAACAAAACACCACCAATCTGTATTTTTTACATTTCAACACAAATGCACAAGATTATCAGCTTGTATTTTGTAACACTACAAACCAAATACAACAAAATACTGCAAACATTTCCAAAAAATCCAACTACAACTTTATGCAACTTTGTCAATTTGCACCCAAGCACATAGATAGATATCTCCGGTCCTGTTCAGCCTATATACATCGGACTTCCAATACAACTCGGAGTCCTGCCATGTGCAAAAGTTCGCTGATGACACTGCTATCGTGGGCTGCATCAGGAATGGGCTGGAGGAGGAGTATAGGGACCTAATCAATGACTTTGTTAAATGGTGTGACTCAAACCACCTACAACTGAACATCAGCAAAACCAAGGAGCTGGTGGTGGATTTTAGGAGGCCCAGACCCCTCATAGACCCCGTGATCATCAAAGGTGACTGTGTGCAGATGGTGCAGACCTATAAATATCTGGGAGTGCAGCTGGATGATAAATTAGACTGGACTGCCAATACTGATGCGCTGTGCAAGAAAGGACAGAGCCGACTATACTTCCTTAGAAGGCTCGCGTCCTTCAACATCTGCAATAAGATGCTGCAGATGTTCTATCAGACAGCTGTGGCGAGTGCCCTCTTCTACGCGGTGGTGTGCTGGGGAGGCAGCATTAAGAGGAAAGACGCCTCACGCCTGGACAAACTGGTGAGGAAGGCAGGCTCTATTGTTGGCATGGAGCTGGACAGTTTAACATCTGTGGCAGAGCGAAGGGCGCTCAGCAGGCTCCTATCAATTATGGAGAATCCACTGCATCCACTAAATAGTATCATCTCCAGACAGAACAGCAGCTTCAGTGACAGACTGCTGTCACTGTCCTGCTCCACTGATAGATTGAGGAGATCGTTCCTCCCCCAAACTATGCGACTCTTCAATTCCACCCGGGGGGGTAAACGTTAACATTTAACATTATACAAAGTTATTGTCTGTTTTTCACCTGCATTTTTATCATTCTTTAATTTAATATTATTTATTGTATCAGTATGCTGCTGCTGGAGAATGTGAATTTCCCATTGGGATTAATAAAGTATCTATCTATCTATCTATCTATCTATCTATCTATCTATCTATCTATCTATCTATCTATCTATCTAGATAGATAGATAGATAGATAGATAGATAGATAGATAGATAGATAGATAGATAGATAGATAGATAGATAGATAGAACTTCATTTGTCCCCAGAGGGAAATTTGGCGTTGTACAGAAGCTCTTTAAATAAATATTCATAAATAGATAGAAAAAATAAATATATATGCACATGGTCTGAACACACACCAGAAGGACTACAAAGAAAGAACAGAAGACTTCATACTTGCAGTCACAGTCACAGTGATGCAGATATACAGCCATATTGGTGTTGGTATAAAGTAAAAGGATAAAAGTTTTAAAGTTTCATTCCATGTATGGTATTAAGTACCTCAACAGGTGTCATTTTTAAAAGTAACACAGTATGCCTTGTTCAGGTGCTTCAGTACTCCAAAGCTCACCTCATATTATTTATGGTGCCATTACAAAGACGATGAATCTGTGAACAGACAATCCTAGGTCTCCCAACAGCCCAGGGCTCAGAACTAATGTTCCTATTCCCCCAAACCCCAATCAGTGCCCCTTATTTAAAATCACCCATTAAGATAACAAGTTTATCCGTGGGATATGAGATGAAGTAAAAGCAGAGATATTCACAACTGAATGTTTTAGGGCACTTTCACATATCGATGGCATCAACAATATTTAAATAATTAGATATAACTACATATAAAACTAAAGAAATTTCTAAAGTATATACACATATACTATATTATTATATTTTCATATAATTTGTGAAAAGACTAATAAATAAGAGCTGTCTCCCAGAACTCCATAGTTTATTTTAGAATTCTAGGCTAAGGTGTTTGCACGCTTCAAGGACAAGAAGTCCAAATGACTTATTGGTGGTCAGTCACTGAGAAGGTGTTTGAAACACCACATTAACCACTTAATACAGCATCTGTCCATCCATCCATCCATTTATCAGACTGGGTCAGGGTTATGTGCTTAATGTACCATTAAATGCTATATCAAGGCAGAGAATAGGAATTTCTATGGGTTTATAATAACAATTCTTTAAAGATGATCCTGCACACAATATGGGCAGCAGAAAACAGGAACAGTTTGATCATAAACTGATTCAATATCATTATTTTAGCACATATTAATTAAAAGAAATTAAAAGCGTAGGCTTCCAAAATGGATTAGGAGGAAGGCTCAGGATCCGCCATATATCTTTAGTACACAAACCTGATGCTATAAAAGGGTCAAGAGCCTAAGATAAGCTGACACATTTAAAGAGAAAGCCTTATTCAAAGATTACACAAAATGCGTTATTGAAAAGACCCAGCAACTAACCTCTTGATGTTTCCCGCACACAGCTATCTTCTCTGGGATGGGGACCCCTCTAGGTTTTGATCTAGTTAGATTGAACTCCTTGGCTTCTGTTTGCTTCTTACTCCCTTTGGCTGGCTGAAAACCGTGTATTATTTTATCTGACAGCTGGCTGACTATTTTTGCCACCTCTGGCTGCCACCTGCAATAGAAATTGAAAATGTTAAAAAAAGAATACAGACTGTAGCCATGGCTAAAGACAGTCCACTTAATTTCTTTCATCTGCCTTCTGATGTCTTGTTCTTCACAGTGTGCCTTGAGCCATTTACGAAAAGGATAGTAAAATAAAGTGAGCACATTGATGACATGAGTTCTAAGCAAAGAGAGAATAATAGAATAAGACAGTTCAAAATTGATAGGAAGATAAGCAACAAAATTTGTTAACTGTATATGAAATATCAAGAAAGTTGACATCTTTAAAGGATTTTCTTCCATACATCCATCTGAATCCTTTTTCTTTGAAGCCACAGCAAGCCTGAAACAACGAAGAATCCAAACCCAAATGGCAAGGCACATTTACACACGCTCACACCATGCCAGTTTAGAATTGCCTATAAGCCTAACCTGCACATTCCTTTGGCATGTTGAAGGAAACTAGAATGCATGGAGTAATCCCATGCAGACATGGGAAGAACATGCAAAATCCACACAGTTTGGGGCTGGGTTGGGAATCAACCTGTCTGTAAGATAGAAGAAATCTCCATTGTGCCACAGTGCTGGAGCATTACTTATTTATTACAAATGTATGTTCTCATTTATGTAGTGGAAATATTTTAATTTGTTTTGTGCTCTGATCCATCCATCCATCCATTTTCCAACCCGCTGAATCCGAACACAGGGTCACGGGGGTCTGCTGGAGCCAATCCCAGCCAACACAGGGCACAAGGCAGGGAACCAATCCTGGGCAGGGTGCCAACCCACCGCAGGACACACACAAACACACCCACACACCAAGCACACACTAGGGCCAATTTAGAATCGCCAATCCACCTAACCTGCATGTCTTTGGACTGTGGGAGGAAACCGGAGCGCCCGGAGGAAACCCACGCAGACACGGGGAGAACATGCAAACTCCACGCAGGGAGGACCCGGGAATCGAACCCAGGTCCCCAGGTGTCCCAACTGCGAGGCAGCAGCGCTACCCACTGCGCCACCGTGCCGCCCTGCTCTGATCCCAACTGGTAAAAACATCTGACATAACCTGCGGTGGGCTGGCGCCCTGCCTAGGGTTTGTTTCCTGCATTGCGCCCTGTGTTGGCTGGGATTGGCTCCAGCAGACCCCCGTGACGCTGTAGTTAGGATATAGCGGGTTGGATAATGGATGGATGGACCTGACATGACAATAAATTAGCATCTTTATAACAAGGCTGGCATGACATTTATACCATGCAGTGCACTAAAAAACAGTTTATAATTGCAAGACAAAACAATTGTTAGCATGCTACCACATATCTCCAGCACACTGCCCTCAAGATTATTGACCAGTCTGTTCAGAAAGGCAGTTTGCATGCTCTTCCCATATCTGAGTGGGTTTTCTCCAAAACTCTTTTTTTTCTTCACACATTCCCAAAAATTCAAATTTAGTTTATTTTTGTAAAGTGCTCTTCACTGAGTGCTTACACAAATTTCTGTCTATAAAGCAATCACAAAACCAATTAAACCATACATGCATCATTTACATACAAGAACGCCCAAATTAGGATGAACATATGAGCAAATGTGAGGCTGAGTGTAACATACAATGGATTGGTGTTCCATCCAGGAATGGGTCCTAGTTTTTCCTTGATATCGTGAGTGGCCACTAGCCTTAACTAATCTGAACTAGACTGGTATGTTTGAAATCTTGTTAGTACATGATGTAAGATAGATTTATGCCATTTGCTGTTATACGTCATTTACAAACGAATCAACTCCACTTCTTTCATGTAAAAACTGGACTATCTTTTTTGTGCGTCAGTTGGGGACTTTGCCTTTGTGATTTATTTGTTTAATATGCGTGCACATGGTGGGATCTGGTGAGGAAAACAGTTTGTTTTGTTCAAAGCTTATTGTCTCTTATGACCTGTTTATTCAAACGCTCTTTTTTTGATATATGTGTAAACATACTGTATGTATGTCTGGTTTGTTCAGTATCCTTTGCTTAATTTAATATATTATTTATTTTCTAGGGCGGCACGGTGGCGCAGTGGTAGCGCTGCTGCCTCACAGTTAGGAGACCTGGGTTCGCTTCCTGGGTCCTCCCTGCGTGGAGTTTGCATGTTCTCCCCGTGTCTGCATGGGTTTCGTCCGGGTGCTCCGGTTTCCTCCCACAGTCCAAAGACATGCAGGTTAGGTGGACTGGCGATTCTAAATTGGCCCCAGTGTGTGCTTGGTGTGTGGGTGTGTTTGTGTGTGTCCTGCGGTGGGTTGGCACCCTGTCCGGGATTGGTTCCTGCCTTGTGCCCGGGTTGGAAAATGGATGGATGGATTTATTTTCTACATCCATCCATCCATCCATTTTCCAACCCACTGAATCCGAACACAGGGTCGCGGGGGTCTGCTGGAGCCAATCCCAGCCAACACAGGGCACAAGGCAGGAACCAATCCCGGGCAGGGTGCCAACCCACCGCAGGACACACACAAACACACCCACACACCAAGCACACAGTAGGGCCAATTTAGAATCGCCAGTCCACCTAACCTGCATGTCTTTGGACTGTGGGAGGAAAAAGGAGCGCCCGGAGGAAACCCACACAGACATGGGGAGAACATGCAAACTCCATGTAGGGAGGACCCGGGAAGCGAACCCAGGTCCCCAGGTCTCCCAACTGCGAGGCAGCAGCGATACCCACTGCGCCACCGTGCCGCCTATTTTCTACATTCATTCTGTTAATAGTTGTTTTTTTTTTGTTGGCGGGTAACATAGAGTAGCTCAGATTCCTATTTGGGCTGGGCAATGCGGCAATATGTTTGCATCCTTTTTGAGTGAGTCATTACAATGTAACATTGTGAACACCATCATTATGAAGTGAGGGAAACATGGCATTACAAATGTCAGGATGACCCTCCAAAACTAATGACTAGGCATGTAGAACACTCATTAGTGAGGCTACCAAAATGGTAATCACAAATTTAAAGAAGCTGCCAGGATTTATGGCAGTATCAGGCCACTCCCTGCATATTACAACCATATTGCATATTCTTCAATAGCTGGAACTTTGAATAGGATGGCAAAATGAGAGCCATTTCTTGTATAAAGTATGAAAGACAACAAACTTAATCGCTCAAAATTGTGTTATGGTCAATGAAACCAAGAAAGGACTTTTTATTTTCAATCTCAAAAGGTGTGTTTGGTGCTAAGTTAACACTGCTCATCACCCAAAGAACACAGCATCTACTGTTAAGTGTGATGGTCGGCAGGATTACATGGGCCCTCTTCTCTTTAGCAGGGACAGGTGGCTCTGGTCAGGATACAGGGTAAATTTAATATCTCCAGATATCAGGTGGAAGCTCATGTTCAACATGGGTTAAACAAGCGCCTTGAGCATGGGAAACGCACTATATAAATAAAATGCATTATTATTATTATTAAACTTATGTCATAGACGGCCGGCAGCTCAATCCGATCGGGATGTCCCAGGATGGGAAGAATGGACAAGGGCAGCCTTTCCAGGGCACTGCCTCCCCCAGGACGCTAGGTGGCAGCTGGACGGTAAATGTACCCCGGATTCCCGCAGGGCATCATGGGACGTGGAGTCCATTTTCTCAGCCCTGTTGGGTGCCATGGGTGCTGCCAGGGGGAGCTCCTACAGAACCTGGGGACTCCTATTTTTCCTACAACCCGGAAGTACTTCGGAGTCACGAGGACAGAAGCCCACAGTACTTCCGGGATGCCTGAGAACTGATGATGTGGCATTTGACCCGGAAAAAGAGAAGTAGCACTTCTGGGTCATGGACTATTTAAAGGACTGGTGAAGACCCAGCAGGAGAGCCGGAGTTGGGTGGTAGAGTGACGGAGCTGCTGGGAGTTGAGGAGGATTATTGTTATTTATTTATTGTAATATTATTATTGAGTATTGGAGAATTGTGGTGAGTGTGGTGCTTTGTGCACATTATTGAAGAAAAATATTAAAATTCTTCTTGGTGCTTCTTACAAGTGTGTCTTGGACGTCTGTCTGCTGGGTTTCACAAGGCAACAGCGACCCCTAGCGTCCACGCCTGTTTTATTAAACAAACAACACATACAAGGAGGACAGAATAAGAGAGTATGGAATAAAGTGAAAATAATAAACCCACTGGACCTCTGGCCATTTCTAAAAGCTTCCACATTCATTTCAAAAAATGAGGCACCTGTTGTACTTATGAATTCAAACACTCTAAAGCCCATACCCAACTCACTTTCAGCATCTTCTTTTCACTCTTCCTGGCCCTTCTTCCTCCACATGAACTACTGATCTGTTGCTCCTTCCAACTCTAGTTTATTGGACCTCTGCAAGGACTTTAGCCTATGACCACTTCTGTTTTCCCTGGAACCAACTCGGGGTCAGTGGCTGGCTGGAGTCCATTTAGACTAAAGACACAAGGCTAGATCTCCTGCTACACCTGCTATTCCTCATGTAAAACTGGCCCCAAAGTGTGGGAACATGATGGGATCCCTTCTATAATGGAAAGAATGCTATTGCTACTTTAAAAAATTTGACTCCAGCCCTGTACAGACTCTTATATGCTGTCATTCCTGCCTTTATGAAGACCTTTTTCAAACAAAATATTTTGATGCAAAGCTTTCTGCAATCTTACAGTTTGCTGAAATTAGAGAACTTCATCTTTCAACAAAATGGTCAGAGCAAGTCGGCTTAACTGGCTTTAAAAAGGAAGATAAATATAATTTGCATATGTCTAAAATAAGTTGAACAGAATTACCCAAGCAGTGGTTCAATCCAGGTCTTTTCCACAAAATCACCATTATATACACCACTCCACTCATCCTTGACCCAGGTACGCAAACTTGTGTCATCAAAAAAGAATCGGAGGAACTAGTTAAAAAAATAGAAGAATTAATCATTAACAACAAGATGAATATGTCCACGGTTAAGCATTTTACAAAATAGCCAATATAATTTTTTAGAATTAGCAAAATAAGGTTCATTCTCCTTTTTTATTTCAACTGCATTGAACGCAGCCCTGCCAGATTGGACAAGGGTCCTCAAGTCATAAGTCCCATGGTGGCACTGTTTAAGTTTATTTTAAGTTATAAACTTCATTGTAAATGGAATAATAACCTGTATTAGGCACACCCAACATTTATATATCAGAACTTTGTGAGGGAAGTGCAAAATTCTAATATAGTAAGTGTAAATGCAGTCATGAGAGAGATCTTGGAGACTGCTGGACAGAATATCTTATGGTATTATGATGATAATCTGAAAATAATAAAAATGTGAATTGATTGCTTTAGTGAAAGCAGAAAATGTTGATTACTTATGTTAAATGTTAGATGGAACTGACAGTGGTGGCAGCAGTGGTGGTGTCAACAAGTTTCTCTTTCATTAGATGCATATGTTTATTAAAGCTGCATCAGACCAATGAAATTAGGAAAAAGTCAAGGTTGCAAAAGATCAAGATATAACTGATAGACTGTAGAGCATCGCAAAGAAAGGAACTGATTTAGAAACAGTAAATTGTCTGATGATGTGAATAGGAAGAGTTGGTGTGTAAATGTGAAGGAAAAAGCAGATAAAGTCTCAGTGAAGAAGTGGATTGTTTTGATGTTGGAAGAAATGAGGTCACAGAGAAAGCTAGAGAAGGCATACCAGAAAAAATGCAATGATAACATTAGAAGAATGGAATTGCTCCATACAAAAGAAGGTAATCTGGGGATGATCTGGGAAAACCCATATAATGACCACTAAAGCAGTTGTGCATATTGGTGGCACAACAGGTATCATTACCGATTTACAGCATGCAGGATGTAGGCTTGACTCCGGACTGGGGTATTTTTGTGTGTGGTTTTTATCTTTTAACTTTAATGAAGAAGTTCTGAAGGCCAGTTTATTTTGCATATTCTAAGTGGCTTTCTAGCTCCTCTCAAAGACTTTTGATTTTCAGTGCTATTTGGTGTTGGCATTGTTCCAGGCAAACACTTATCACACTTTGAAAAGGTATACAAAAATTGTAATAACTGGATAAATTGTGTTGAATAAGCACTGAGACTACATTATAAATTAATCTCTATGTGATGTTCTATTTAGCTCTTAAATTCTTCATGTTCTCTTGTAGATTCCATTTTTATACACCTGGAATTCAAGCACATCATGCAAAAGATACAGTTGTTTGAAAAAATAATAATGCAACAAACATAGCACTTTACCACTGTTACTCAGCATATCATTTTTCTTTTGACAAACATAAAAAAACATTTAATCAACTTTCAGGATGCCTTCCCACTTACCTGGGTTATGTCATGGATGAACACTACCTACCCTGAGAATTACAGAGTTGTTGATTAATATGGGAATTTCCCAGATGAAGAGGACAATGATCCTGTATGATATGACACCCTCTCTTCAGCACAACCACATCTTAAGGTCTTAATTTAGTATCACGCATTTAATGTGCCACTATATAGTAATTAACTAAGCAGCGCATGTATGTGAAACAGAACATTATCTTTTATTATTACAGATTCCATTCTCCTTTCCTGATTCCATGATTTCAACTTTTTGTTGGTTTCCAAAAAGTCATTCCAACAAGTACTGTCTGTTAGTTTTCACATGTATGAATTATGCAATAAGGGAATTTGCACTGCAGCATCTAATGACGTGAAATGATAAAATAACATGGGGCTTCTAAAAGGCCAGCAAAAAGTGAGTGGTCTGTGCAAAGAATAGAGGCAGATACAGTAAGTCATACATTTATTTACATGGATAAAGGTTAGAGCGTCACCTGTTGTGCCATATATAGTTTATTTTTTTGCAAATTACCAAATAAACAACAACAAAAAAGCACAATACTGTACAAAAGCAAAAGGTAGAAGACCCTTTGTGCACAGCCCCTAAAATAATGTGTGTGTAGTTACTGTATGCCTCTCTTTTGAATATATTTCTGGCCTTCTTTTGGGTCTTTTATCAGAGTCATAAAGCTTCCTGTAAAAAGCAATCTAGTGTGCCTTTTTAAATCACATCAAGATGCTCCATGTCCAAATAACCCAACCAAGAGCACCGTGACACAGAAATAAGTGTCATAATAAAGAACACGGTTGTCATTTAGCACTGCTGAATAAATCATTTTACTTGTTATCAGATAAATCATGTAATGCTCCACACTAGTGAAAAAACACAATTTAGATTTTTTTTTACTTTAATTTCTAACTTACTATTAATTTACTATTGTTTTTTTCCATTGTTTACCATTATTATAATTAGCTTAAACCTAGGGGAAGATTAAATTCAGGAATTTAAATTTTAACGACTTCTGTGAATTTTGCCATTTTTACACCTAATAACCTACCAAATTTTTGTAATGTTTTCAAGTATAAATGCCCTGATAATAATACACTAATTATATAGTGTTTAAGGTTGCTACTATTTTTTAAGAGACAATTAATTAAGAGTGCTCCTGTAAATTCTCAACTAGTGATAATTAATAAACACCTTAATAAAAGGATAGGTTTGAGTTCATTCATTTGCTATGTCTCTGCTATCCAACAGATGGTGTATCATAAACATTAGCACTTCTTTAACAAATCTATACCAAATGGTATGTAACAGAGTCATGGCAATTGGACAGATACACTGAATTGCAAACGTTAATGGTCAGGTCTATGTTGATTACTTAGATTTCAACTCATCTGGGTAGCACAGCTAGTCTATATATATTGCACTACCCTTGGTCCATACCTGAGAGGGACACATTGCTCAGGTGACCAAGAACTGGTATAAGGGTCAGGACTACATGGAGAAGCTAGCCATGCAAGCAGCTCCTTGATAGTGTGAACAGTGTGACAAATGGGTTGCCTCTGACTCTGTGGGATTGGTGTGTAGCAGGGTGGCAGTGTATCCTTGTGGGCACAGGGACAAAGCAGTCTGTAAAGCACTTTCAGCTACATCCCATGTATGAAAATATGATATAGAAATAAATGTTGTTGGGAGTGTGAGGAGCAGCAGAAAACCTAAGAGTCACAGAGGAGCAGCTGACGAAGGAGGTAGTAGATCTGGCTGCAGGAGAAACCAAAGGTCCTTTTAGGGGTTGGATATGACCAGCATTTCTTCGTTTCGTGCATCCCCGGGGGTACACTATTTAATAATCTGGTTATATATTGGTTCCTTACATAATTTGAAAACACAATTGTACAGCATTATTGATATTTTAGCAAATGTTCAATAAAGGTTTTACATTTACTTATTTGGCTGACACCTTTGTCCAAGGTGACTTACAACATTTATAATTGGTTACATTTCTTTTGGTTTTCCAATTGGAGTACAGGCAGATCAAGTGACTTGCTCAGGGTCACATAGTGTCAGTAGTGGGACCTGAACCCGCAACCTCAGGGTTTGAAGTTCAAAGCCTTAACCTTGACACCAGACTGCACTGCCTACTTGTAAGTTTGGAGAGGAAATTTGTGTGTTTCTGGTGTCTCCAGCTCAGTGGCCTGTCTGAAGACAGGCAAAGTACTTACTGAAGGTGTAGAAACTCTTGGCTCAGTGTAAAATAAGTGCTTAGAGTAGTCGCTGTCAACCAGGCTGGTTTTGATGCTCAGCTCTGTATATAAGACACTGTACTCAAATCTTTTCCACCACCCAGGGTGTATATCTTCTTTCTTGACATCTGCCTCCAATCATGACAGGCCATCATTATGATTCTAACTTTCTAAACAGTAATTTGTGAATACTATTTTGTTTTTTAAATGTTTATTTGATTGTATCATTGTTCTAATGACTTCATTTTGTGCTCTGTTTCTAGTATGGTTGCCACTATTTTTTGCCTGTCTTTGTATGGCAATGCTCTTTACAAGTAGCCTGTTGTCGGTTAGATGAAATGGAGTTCACATGCTGTATTTTATGATGTGGCCCACCTATATACGATGGCAGCATAGCAAGATAATTTTCCTAACTATGGGATTATTTAAAGATCAAATATGTGCATTTGCTGTGTTACGTTTGATAGGAAGAAAACCTCTGCTGTTAGTTTTGGCTTTTTGACTTTTGCTGCACCCCTTAGTCTACTGATTTTCACTCAGCATTTGGGCCTGTTTTCTGATCATTTGCTTTCTATTTATAATCCCTGTCTGTTCTCAGCATGCATGCTTGTCTGCCGCTTTACTATTATTCCATCTCCTGGTCTTTCTTTCTTTCATGCTTTAAGTGTATGCTCTTTTTTGAATAACACTCACAGCAACTGTATAACATCAGTTGTTTGGCTTTGATCACTCCTGTGATTGATATAAGAGATTTTTTTGAAGTAAAGATGTGCTCTATACCATGGGAATCTTCACCATATTAAAATCCAGAATGTCTTGAAGAAAGAAAAGAAAATGAGAGGATCCATGCCTGATAAACAAGTGAGATCAAGTACAGAAACCACATCTTAAAAAGTGTCCCACATCTGATACATACCTTGAACATTTTGCTCTTGTCTTGGGAATTGATAACCTTACTGAACTGTGCAAGACCAATCTCATCAAGCTGAAATGTTGCAAGGTAGCAAATTACTGTAAAAGAAAATATACCAATTTAGAACTACTACTATATACTTTAACCTAAAATAACCACCCTAAAAACATCATATTGTTTCTATATTTTGAAAGATGAAGCTCTGGAATGTTGATGTAAAAAAACTTAAATAATTGATATAATTTCCAGATAAAAATATATGTTCTATTTTATTTGGAAACCTAAAGTTTAGTGCAACTTTAAAGGAAAATTATCATTATTTTTTATTGTGATGCCCACTTAGCTGGTTAACAACTAGAGTTGTGGTCCTCAGTAAAATAAGGTTGAGCACCAAAGCTAAGGTCCTTAGCTGGAAGTTAGGGTTTACTTTTTTACATTTGTTACATTGCATTGATTTATTCTTTCCTTCTAGGTATTTTAATGTGAATAATGAATTATTTTAAATTAATAACTTTTCCTTTATGATCTTTGTTTAGGATCGAGGTGACATATGTATAGTTTATAGTGTATGATACATAGTGTACAATATACAGTGACATTCACCTGTCACTATACAGCAAATATAGAATGTACATAACAGTACACCCAATCTTGTTAACAAAATTCAGTATTCCACCTCTTCCTATTCCATTTCAGTGACAGTAATTATAACCTTGGAATTTGGTTGAGCACATAGCACGGTTTCCTTGGAATAATCAGAGGAGGCTTAATAATATCCTTGAAGAATGTAAATAGGATTGGCAGGATTTATCTATTAGTAATGGGGTTTTGTGAAGCTAAGGTACTGTGTTTGCAATTACAGTCACACATTAGGAATTTGCAAGATAACATCTGTTGGCCATTTTCAGAATTATTATTTAAATAGGACAGCTTGTTTCTTCATAGCTGCATTTCCTTACTGGTGTCTTCTTTGTTCCATTGTATTTTGTTGCCATACTTACTTTTAAATAAAAATACAAAGAGAAAATATTTTTTTGCGCTATGGAATAGCCATGGTTTCATCTCTGGCTCAAATGTTTTTTCTGTATTTTGTATTTTTTTTTGGATGTTTAAATATTATTTTCTATTTTCTAATTCTGTTTTACTGTGTAATTATATTTGAATACTTATTAAAAAATGTTGTTTTATTTATTTTTTGATTAATGTATTGTATTAATAATGTATTTCGTAATTTTGCATCTTATGTTCCATGTTTTTTGTATGTTGAGCAAAAGGGGGAAGGACCCCCAATAAAAAAACTGTGGGACAGCCATAGGCCCATGCAAGTCTGCAGAAAATTCAGGGCTAGCACTGAACAATTGGCTCTTATTAATGCTTGTTCAACTCTCCATTGGAGGTTTTTATTTTTTTTATTTTGACTGTGGATTTTGCTTTTTTAAGTGTCTTTTGTGTACAGCTTTTAAGGTTTACGCTTTTTCACTCTTTTTACACCAGTTTTTGTTCTTGTTTTTTATTAACATTTTGTAATACAATCTTTAAATAGTAAAGGAAAATTGATTTGTTAGTTTGGGCTGGAGTTTTCTTGGTTACCATTTAACTTTTTGAGAATTATAAGTTTTGGTCTTTTTTTTTGGTGTGTAGGCTAAAAAGCCAGCTTCTTCAGTTTTTCAAAGGCAGTCCCATTTTTGGAAAATGAGGCCTAGTTTTTAAGGTAAAGTCTTGCTTGACTTTACTTGTGCAGTCCCACAATCATAACATTATTTTGAGATACATTTTAGCAACAATCATATGATAATACATGAAGACCAATGTTACAACAATGCACAGTTATAAGTGAGTAAATTTACTATCAGTCAAGCCTTAAATAACACACTTTAAACCAAACATTCACAAAGAGCTTTGCAAAATATATATATCAAGTGTTGTGCTACACAGTCTTATTTAAGAGATAACTCAGTCATGGACACATGTGTATTAGTTATCTATGTATTTTCTTAGCCATGTTTACATGGAGCTCCACCCATAATAGTCTCGCAAACAGCAATGTTACAGTGCTTCAGTCATCTGGGCACTGTTTGGATAACAGGCAAAAACCACAGCAACATTTGCTCATGGCTCCCATTACCACATTACCTCCAAAACTCATTCAGTTCCACCTTCCCAGGACATCAGCTCTGTCCTGTGTGCTCCAAACTCCATGAATGTGGTCTAATGTATAATGGTCAGTACCATCATAGTCTTTGGGCACTGTGTACCCTTAAGCCTGCAATGTAGAAGAAGGATGCACCGGATTTTTAAAGGAACAGCTTTCTGCATTATTTTAACCTCGTTGTTTTTAGAACAATTTTTTCTATATTTTAACCTCCACGTTTCACAATTGTTTTTATGGATTATTTATTTAATGAAGATTTTTTGAATCACTGCACCTTATTTATTTGGACATTGTTTTGTTGTTGTTTTTTAAAAAAAGCACTTGACACTTTTTGTACACCATCCTCTTGCTCTATTGTTGTGCCTCACTGCCTAGTTCATTGGTAGCATTAAAGACGGTGATGGGTTCCAGGGCTCCCGAACAGAAGGAGGGAGCATGCATGAACCCGTATCGTCACAAACAGATATTTTATGTATTTTTTCCTCTCCTCCTTAAAGGGCACTTTGGAATGTATTAGCTTAGCTCTATGTTTGGGCCTGTGTTTACCATTTGTGTGGGGGATAGTGCGCCTAAGGTGAGGCCAATTTAGTAATCCCCAGCCTGAAGTAAGGACAGGTATGGCCTTTTTGTATTTTTAAAGGCCTTTTTCCCTTTTTAGTGTTTCAACAGGAGTGACAATTAATAGCTTTGTACATCTAAACAGAGTATTGACGATATGATGAGATTGGACAGGAAGCAAGTCAGATTAGTTAAAGTGCAGAGTCCTGAACAGTTGAGAAGAGTGAAACCATCTAAAGTTGGGAGGTATAGCTGAAAGAGACTCGTAAATATGAAAAGCTGTCACCTTAAGAAACACACTGGCATGCTGAAATAGAACAGAAATAAAAATAGCTAAGACTAATAAAATAAAAGCTTCAGCCATCATGGTGGCAAGGTAATGAGAGGAGTGGGGCATTAAATGTGGATTTCAAAATCAAATGAAGGTGAGAATACAGAGCAGAAAGATAGGCAGGAGAATTAAAGATGTAACTGTGACAAGGAGGACAGTAGATCACAGCCAAGGTGAAACACTGAGGAACAGGGCACTTCATAGTGTCATGCTCAGAGAGAATAAAAATAGAAACAGCAATGACAGGTAAGTCAGGAGTCAGCCATTGGATAAGCAGGAAGGAGGACACGGGAGTGTGACATTTCTGGTCAGAGTGATGACAAAAGCTCTCTATACAACAAGTACAAAATATTCTTGGTTTATAGGGCCATCATTGTTGTGTGCACAGAATACAGTAAAAGTCTTATTTGCCACTTTCCAGTGTCATGATTGGTAATTACTTTACCTCAAAATTTTGATCTTCCTTACCTGAAAAACCTCCGAACATATTTGTCACATATTAATAATAATATTGTAGTGTCTTAAATCTATGGACATCCAGGTGGGGTATATGGTCAGGGGCTCAGTCTGCATGCCTTTACAGATCACTTCCGAAAATTAGTCATTTCTACCTTAAATAAGTCCATTCCACCTTACATGAACATAACAATTTAAAAGCAGCAGATCCTGAGGCATTGTTTGATTTCTTGAGCTGGAATACTTGGATACACAGGGAGAGTGTGGAAATGTCTATCTGGCTAGGCAATCAGTCCAGCCACCAAAGAACAGGAGGAAAAAAATATAAAAGATTCCATATCTAATGACTAAAATGTTTTATTTTATAGTTGATAAAAAAAGATGACCAGTAACATATCAGAAAAACTTATGAGGTACTGTGATACAGTGCAAAAATTCCAGAAACCACACACACACACACATTATTATTCACTTGAATAGGGAAAATGTAGATAAGCCAGTTAAGCTAACCTACACATTTTCTGGGATGTGGAAGAAAAAAGAAAAGTACCTGGAGAAAAACACACACAAGTGGCAGTAGGTCCATATTTCAACCAAGTCTCCTGCAGCTGTGAGGCAGCAGGGTTAACCTTTTTGCCATAGTGCTATTTAAATAAATAAATAAATAACCATAGCATGAATGCAATTCAAAATGGTGACTAAAGTGGTGATAAAGAATCAAAGACAGGCACACGTCTGATGGGACAAGAAGCTGGAAATAATGAAACAGGTGCTGGGTAAAAAAAATGAAATTGTTTTAAACATTTTCCTTAAACCTGTATGCCTTGCATGTCAATTTGAAGGAAGGAACTTCTTGACAGCTATTGACAATGAATGTTTTAGCCTACTACAGCCCTTTAAGGGGCTTCAACATTGTTTTCTAAGCTTTCTGAGGCTCAGCCATTTTAATCCATCAGTCTTTCCCTTGCAAGTGTAATTTCTGAGTGTCTCAGATAACAGACATGTTATGTTCTAAGATGTACCAAACCATTTCTAAATAGTCAGGAATCAATGGGACCACCTGGAACAAATTTCATTAACAGCCATTACCACATTCTGTCCTGAATAGCAGTAGGAACATTGTAAAAGTACATTTCTGAAAAGAACTCCTACAGAGAAATAATGAGAAATGACTCCTTAACCCTCAGTATAAGTGATGGCTATCTGGGTATTTGAAAGATGAAAATTTGCTAGGAAGTCTGTGATAAATTAAACCTTTTCTGAAAAATACTACATTGCCTTTATTTCATTGTTATTCTTGAGAGATTTTACACCTATACATCAAGAAAGGTTTAGCTGAAACTGATTATTAGACTTTGTTAATGCATGTTCCACCAAAAGCATATTACAGAAAATTAGTTGAAGGCGACAGATTGCCTGACCAGGGAGATGATAAATGCATCTTGAAAGTGAAATGATAAATTATAGAAAAAATGATGTTACTGCTAGAATGATAAAACTGTAAAAGTAACACATTTGCTCCCATTATCTTGTATACTCCAGAGGGTGCTCTTGAATTGTCCTGAACTCCCATCAACATCAACAAGGGTCAAAATACAACCGTAACATTGTTACTTTTTTGTAGAGAGTAGGCAATAGCATAGCTAAATCCAAAGGAAGGAAAGGAAAACACAACACGTCTAATACCCCATCTGACATTCCTATACATCTGTTGGACCCTTACTACCACATTCAAGGTAATCATGACAAGTGTTGCATTTTGATTATTACATGTCATTTACCAGCAAAACTAATATAAAATGGAGCATTTATCTTTTAAATGTGCCAGATGTGTGAAATCCTGTTAATAAGAAATTGAATATACCCTGATAGGACTGTGACTTTTGGCATAATAGACCAGTCTGAAAATGTGTGTTCCTTATACTTTCTTAGAAGTAAATTAAGTTAAATGGGCAGACTTGACAAAGACAATTAAAAAAATAAGTCTATCATGATGGAAGATTTAAGCAGGCCTAATCTGGGACATGAATAAGGAGCTGCTCCTGGAGCCAGGTCTAGTACTGGTGTTTTCTAACAAGTGCTTTATGAATGGGTTGCTTACACAACTCAGCTGGTCTTGGTTGTAAAAAAATTGAGTGATACCACAATATGGTTTCAACAACCACATGGTATGGGGTATGGGCCAACTGTAATGACATTTGGGTGGAAGGCAGGATTGGGACAGGTCCAGGCATACTGTACCAGGTCAATGGAAATTGGCATTTTGGGTGAGGAACATAATACTTCTGGAAGAGGAGCTTCCAGTGTTGTGAAGGAAGTAGATAAACCTAAGCTAGGTATTGTCAGACTCAGCTCTATGCACTGCATTGGCTCCTGAACAGGTCTTTATGATGGAGAGTGATATCTCTCTTACTTTGGAGTATTTTCACAAGAGAAAACTGGGTAGTTGTGAAGATGGACAATCACACACCCCAGACTAGGTGTTGTACAGTTGGAGTTTGTACCAACAAATAAATAAATAATATGTATCATTATTATTATTATTAATTATTAACGGAAATTCAGAGACTTCAATTGCCACATAGGAAATTAAATATGTACAGTAGGAGATATTAAACTTTCATAAAAATTATGTCTTGTTAAATTTAAGCTTTAGGTATTAAACCCCTTTATCTTTCTTACTGTCTGTCTTTTTTATCTGTTCAATACGACAATAAACTCTGAATTATAGTAAGCTGCACAAATTTGTTATGGTAATAAGAAATATAATGATTTATTTCAGGTAGAAGTACAAATAAACAAGAATAGTTATGTCAAATATTTGAAATGTTCAAATGTGTGATTCAATTTAAATGTTTAAAGACTAAATTTTCTTAATTGTAACAGAAATCCATCATTTTTCACCATCTAATAGAGGTCAGTTGAGAGCTAGATCCGCAGTAAAGGATCAAAACTCAAAAATAGCTTCACATTTGTAATCACTGACCTTGAAATAGTATAAAACAATACCACACATGCTTATGTTTGACATTTCGCATTTTTAATTATCTGGGAATGACTGTTAAGAGGGCTTGAGCCACCGGTAAAGAATCAAATATCAAAAATATTAGCATAATATTATCAGCAACGTTGAAATAGCATAACTCCACATGCCCATATTACTGATGACCATAATTTCAAAGTTCTGTGAAAAGGAGTAACTTTGATCCCTCAAGTCCCATTAGAGGGTGGACTCCTGGGGTTAGTTGATGTGGCAAGCACAACTTCAAGTCCCTTCTGATCACTTTTGCTAAAGACACCAATTGGATTACTCTTTATCATAGTGGTGTAATTTCCTGCACAAAACATGGTCCAAAAATTTACTAAAATTACGTTTTTTTTAATCTAGTGGGCTAAAAAGCTCAACATCTTGCATAACTATACATCAATACAAGTCGAACAGTATATCAAATATGGGAGTTTCCTTATATCAGTGAACCTGGAGGCACCGGATAAAAAAAAAAGAAAGAAGTAATTTCAAAGTATTCATTGGTCATCTTATGAACACAACAGTCTTCCAGTTGCTGTTTATGGCAGGCCTTACCCATTATTAACAGCATAAAAGGAAATGATTCCCCATCAGAGATCACTTGAAATAGATATATATATTTATATGTGATTTAGTATTTTTATTATTTATTTTTCTGATTTGCTGGATAATCTAAATATGATTTTTCACTATCCTTTTGGTTCCTATTTTGATTTGCAGTGTGTACTGTTGCCTATTTATCCTTATCTTTTGACTTGATTCATGTCTTCATTGTAGGATAGAGTTTTGTAAGCTAAGTCCACAAATTCAAAATTTGATTTAACATTAAAAACTTGACTTCATGCTAAAAATTATTCCTTATGGTAAAGGGCTTCTGACCTGTATGTACAGGATGTAAAGGAATTTAACACTTGTATAGGGTAATTGGGGTCTCCTAACCCAAATAATGCCATAGAAGCCAAAATATTAGGAAATGGTGTACTTATTACAAATATACGTTACATATGAGGCTTGAAATACAAGGGCCACCCGCGAAATAAGAAAATCCGCGAAGTAGAAACCATATGTTTATATGGTTATTTTTATATTGTCATGCCTGGGTCACAGATTTGCGCAGAAACACAGGAGGTTGTAGAGAGACAGGAACCTTATTCAAACACTGCAAACAAACATTTGTCTCTTTTTCAAAAGTTTAAACTGTGCTCCATGACAAGACAGAGATGACAGTTCCATCTCACAATTAAAAGAATGCAAACATATCTTCCTCTTCAAAGGAGTGCGCGTCAGGAGCAGATAATGTCACATAGATAGAGAAAAGCAAACAAATCAATAGGGCTGTTTGGCTTTTAAGTATGCGAAGCACCGCGGCACAAAGCTGTTGAAGGCGGCAGCTCACACCCCCTCCGTCAGGAGCAGAGAAAGAGAGAGAGAGAGAGAGATAGAGAGAGACAGAGTTTGTTTTTCAATCAAAAATCAATACGTGCCCTTCGAGCTTTTAAGTATGTGAAGCACCGTGCAGCATGTCGTTTCAGGAAGCAGTTGCACAAAAGATAGCAACGTGAAGATAATCTTTCAGCATTTTTTGACGAGCGTCCGTATCGTCTAGGTGTGCGAACAGCCCCCCTGCTCAATCCCCCTACGTCAGGATCAGAGAAAGTCAGCGCAAGAGAGAGACAAAAGTAAGCTGGGTAGCTTCTCAGCCATCTGTCAATAGCATCCCTTGTATGAAATCAACTGGGCAAACCAACTGAGGAAGCATGTACCAGAAATTAAAAGACCCATTGTCCGCAGAAATCCGCGAACCAGCAAAAAATCCGCGATATATATTTAAATATGCTTACATATAAAATCCGCGATGGAGTGAAGCCGCGAAAGGCGAAGCGCGATATAGCGAGGGATCACTGTATTAATAAACTAGGTAAAACAACCTACTGCTTCACATTGAGCCTTACTACTCAGTGCTTCCACCACTTTCTAGCAGGTGGGATGCTTTCTGCGTTTTCCAACCAAAATTCAATAACAACCAATCCATTACCAAATGTTTATTACCTCTCTGTCTACTACCTCTGTTCTGTCCTTCAGCTAAAATCTTGACACACTTGTCCTCCCAACTTGAAGCTCAGGCATGGAGTAACCAGAAGGGGCTTACTGTTCTGTACTGTACATAACTGCCTGCACCTCAAGGTTCATCTGAGCACCACTTCACAGTGACACATAAAACCAATATGCTGTAAAGGTGCTGACTCTTACATGCACCAGGAAGAGCAGGGACAGAATATCATCAGCACTGAACCAGAAACAGGAGCAGTATGAACTGTATGTGTTCCAGCCACAGGGGAGCAGGAGCCTATAAAAAGGGCAAACCTGCCATAGTCACTCAGTCTCCATTATAGTGTGGAAAAAACAAGCAGTCCTTAAAAGGATAGCAAAGCAATTTAAAAGTGATTAAACTGAGTAATATTTTATAGGGTCAGTGTTGGCTAGCACCATGCAACACTGCAATGTATGTGGTATTGAAGTGTTTATATTTTACGACCTTTTCCTTGCATTCTGTGGGATCTAGATATGTATCTAAGAATTACAAAGACATTTGTCATTAATCATTATTTGTCCACTAAATATAAGACAGCACCAAATTACTGCATGGGCACAATACAAGCTAATCACAGGGCACACTCATCTAACACCAAGTCAGCTTTGGATCACCAATCAGTATAACAGCATATCTTTGGATTGTGGGATTCAGCTGGTTATAAAGTAACTGAGAAAATCCCAAATGTCTTTATGTGAAGAGAGAAGGTTTGGCAAAAATTGAATATTTTTATATGCATACAGTTTGGTTAAACCATCATTTAACTTGCATGTGAAAAAAAACCCAGAAATGTTAATGTTATAAATCACTTTTTGGACGAACATAGTTCTAAACAGTAGCACAACAGCACAGTGATCAAGGCTGCTGCTTCAGGGATCCAACATCCTGAGTTTCTATCCTGCGCCACGTGATTGGATTCTTATTGTTCTCCCCATTTCTGTGGATGTTCCTTCCACATGCAGAAATAATAATAATAATAATAATAACAACAATAATAATAACAATAGATTTTATTTATAAGCTCCTCTTGTGACACTCAAAGACATTGTATATAAACTTAAAACAAATAAGACTGTCAAAACTAAACACAGATGGACAAAACAGTCAAAATTATAAAATGATTCAACACATAAAAGCTTGTTTAAAAAGATGTCTTTAGATTGGTTTTAAAAGGAGCAATTGAGGAAGACTGTTTAAGATAACGGAGCAAGGGGTTCCATAATCTGGGTGCTGCAGAACTGAAACCTCAATCACAAAGTGATTTACATTTAGTGTGTGGAGCAACAAAAAGTTCAACATTAGATGACCTTACATTACAAAAGGGTATAAAGTATTTTAACATGTTTGAAATATAGAAAAGCTTTATATGTTAACAAATGTATCTAATAAGTGATTTGATATTTAACTGGCGGGCAGAGCAAGGAAATCAGTGAAGTGATTATATGTTCCCAAGATTAAAATTCTGGTTGCATAATTCTATACATGTTGTAATCTATTTGGCACTTCACTTGCATCACCAAAGAACAGAGCATTATAATAATCAACCCAAGAGGTGACAAAAGCATGCATAAGTATTTGAGCGTAATGATCAGTGTGAGAGGGTCTGATTTATGAGATGTTCTTCAGCTGAAAAAAAGCAGATCTTGTAGCATTCTTAGCATGAGGCTCAAATGACAGATTGGAATCTAAATCAACTCCCATGCTCCAGACTTCTGAGGACGGAGAGATAGAACAACCATTAATATGTATCAATGCTAAAGTTGGTACTGAATTTAAGAAAAGTTTTAGTACCTATGAGTACCTTATCTCTATTAAGGTTTAAATACACCACAACTAAGAATTGGCGTGACCAGCTCAACTAGCTAGTTTGTTGGAAAATCAGAGGTGGTCTTAGTGTATATGGAGAACTCAGTGTTTTTTGCATAGAAACGAAATCCCAAACAATACTATTTAATAATCTCACCCAAGGGAAATGATGAATAATTGAAAGCAATGGGACAAGAACTTAGCCCCAAGGAACGTCTTGTGCAACAGGGACAGATGGGAATTTGTGGCTGAAAATAGACACAGATTGCAGTCTGCCAGTTAGAAAAGACTGAAACCATTCCAATGCTACGTCTAACCTAAATAAGACCTAAATAAGACTGCAGACGTTGAATGAGCACAGAATGGCATACCATGTCAAATGCTGAAAGATCTAGGTGTATTAAAACAGAACAGTTACCATGATCATCAGCTATAAGAACATTATTCATTCACACCTTCACCAAGGAACTCCCAGTACTGTGCTTAGCTCCATAAACAGACTGATACGGTTCATACAAATGGTGCCTTTCCATATACGAAGTTAACCGTAAGACAATAGTATACTCCAAAACCTTAGCCAAATATGGCAGGTTGGAAATGGTTTTATACAGTAATAGGAAAATTGTCTTGAACAAGACTTGCTTTTTTTAAGACAGGCATAATAGCACTCACTTTGCAATTGGATGGTACAACTTCAGATACAAGAGACAGGTTAACAATGTCTACAATACTAGTACAAAAAACAGGCATACAACCCTTGACTGAAGCAGTACACATGGGGGTCAGTAAACAGTTGGAGATCTTAAGTTTGTTTACAAGCTCATTGATGGAATCATAATGATTCCACTGGAACAATAGAAGAAAAACAATTTTGTGCTCAGGACTGCTCTCAGCCCCAAAACTCACAGATAATGAAGGTGAAGATATTGTATTGATTCAAGGTAATTGCGGATTCTAAATTGCCCCATTATGAGTGGATGTGTGTAGGAGTGGGACCTGCTCTATCCAGGGCTGTTTGCTGTCTTGTACTGCTAGGATAGTCAAAAATGTTCCTGAATTGGATTAAGTGGGTTTGAGCATGGTAGTTTATGGTTCAAGTAGCTAAAATGCATACCTTTGTCTTTTCTCCCCTCTATAATGATATGTTTATCATTATGTATTTGAGTGTCCCAATCTTTAGAATTGTCACAAATATGGTGCTATTAACATGGGAGTGTTAAAATAAGACCAATATTATCTCTGTGACTTCTACAAATGCACTGATGTTGAACTGGTTTATCCTGTATGGATGGACATAAATGTGTCATAGGTGAACAGAAAAATCTTAGGCATAGGCTTAGGCATTTTACAATGAACCAGGAAAATAAGCTGATGTTTTTCATATAGCCTTGGCTCACTGCAATGAGACACTGTAGCTTCACTGCAATGAGCTTAGGCTGTTTGAAAAATATTACTTTTCTTCGCGGTAGATTTCCAATTCACCTCCAACACAAATACATTTAAATGTTAATTTAAGGTGGACATGGTGCATCTAGTCAAAGCACAGGTACACCAAGGTCCTGGCCTCATGGATTCTTTTATTCTTTTGTTATCAGTTTGAATGTAGCAGGGTTGTGCTTTGTTG